>NW_007009847.1:0-690 GCF_000164805.1 Carlito syrichta | reverse complement strand
CCAAAGGCATGGGATTACAGGCTGAGCAACCCGAGCCCGGCTTATTCTTGCTTTACTTTATTAATTCTCTAGGGGGAAAAACATATATATATATATATATATATATATGTGTATATATGTATACACACACACACACACACACACACACACACACATACGTATATGCATATGTATGTAATATATGTTTTAGAGTTGGAAAGCTTGAGTTTGCGAACCCAGGCTCTCCACGTAAATGCACATGATGGTCACTTTAATTTTCTTAATGTTCTTCTGTTTTAAATTAACATGTTAAATGTGCCAGCTTACCTCTTATGATTCAAGTTATATGAGATCTCTACCTGGTTCCAGAAGAGGCCACACAATTCAATGCCCAGCAAACTAGAAACAACTTGGGATATTCTCAGAGTTGTCAGGAAAGAAATATGCTGTTTCCACCAGGAATACGGAAACAATGAATTGCAACCCTGTCAGCTGCTGCTCTTGAACAAACTTTCTTAAAGTATTCAATAGAAAGCTGATGGGAAAGGGAGACAGAGACAAAGAGAGAGACTGAGCCTGGAGGAAAAGGAGATGGGTGGGAGCCGAGGCCAGGGTACCCAAAAATCAATTAAGAAAATTTCCCATTGAGAGTGTGGGATCCCAACTTGGGATCGAGAGAAAGAGTAAGTCACGGAGACAAGTCTCCCTCAC
>NW_007009846.1:0-640 GCF_000164805.1 Carlito syrichta | reverse complement strand
AAATAAAGTATAGATTACAAAAAATAAGTCATTCTAGAAATGATTAGCAGGCATTGGGAATGGGAGGGAGCAGAAGCACATGGGAGTTTTGAGGGTGAGAGTGATGGAACCTTCTGGATCTTGACTGTGGTGGCAGATATACGACTGTGTGTATTTGTCAAAACCCATAGAGCTATACACCACTGAGTGAATTTTATAAATATATAAATAATATGTTAATATAATACATATAAGAAAAATAAGTGTATACATGAATATACACATATAAAAAACAAAAAGAGAAAGAGAAAGAAACTTTTATGGAGAATGCAAAAGAGTTGCATACTTGATAGGGTAATTACGTTTGGTCTCGCGGCCACTGTTCTGTGCCTGTGGGCAGTAAGCTATTAGACTACGGGAGAGCAATTCCTGGGGGTGTAAGAACACATATCATCCTTGAGGAGCATGAGCCACTGCCAGGAAGAAGCATGAACAATTAAGCAGATCATCATGTAGGCACTTCCTTTAACATATTTTCAATAAAGAACAATGTGTTCATAATGTGTTTGGTGAGAGAATTGTGAATACAACATGTTGAGGAAGAATGCATCTATGCAATGAGGTGCTACACTTATGTAAGTCCCATATCTTTATGAAATTC
>NW_007009845.1:0-742 GCF_000164805.1 Carlito syrichta | reverse complement strand
GATTGCCTGAGCCCAGCATGTAGAGGCTGTGGTGGTCATGAGTGAGCCCCTATACTCCAGTCTGGGTGACAGAGTGAGACTTCAACTAAAAAAAAAGAGTCAGGGTCAGAAGTGTGTGTGTGTGTGTGTGTGTGTGTGTGTGTGTGTGTGTGTGTGTGTGTGTGTATGCGTGCGCATTTATACAAGTGGGAGTATTTAATGCATGCCATTTCTCCCTGATTTTTCATTTGAACGGCTTCCCACAACAATCTTCCCACAACAGCATGTTGTGGGAAGCTATAGAGGAGCTATAGAGGAGTCCATTGCATGGATGCACCCCTATTTTTTAAACTAATCACCTGTTGATAGACAGGTTTTGAGGGGGATATTCTCATACAAAAGCCTGAACTTCCAGGTAGACTCTAAGGTATGTGGGCTGAGTCTAGGCTGTGAGAGACTAAGGCCTTAAGTCTTTTAGGGTCTTGACTGGCCACCCCAGGTCTATGTCTTAGCATGATCAGTCAACCTACCAAGATGGAGAAAAGGAGGGAGAGGCACATTTTGCTAGAATGTTCTCTCTTAACACATTTGCTTTGCTTCGAATATTTCGTGAACTAAGCAATTCTCCCTCAAACATGAGATAAGGTGCCCATTAGATGTATAAAGTAAACCTCATGGCTGGACTGTTTCAACAATTTGAACAATCTGTTGGTTGTCATCTCAGTTTCATGAAGCTTCTCTTCTTCCCAGTCCATTTTTATAG
>NW_007009844.1:0-773 GCF_000164805.1 Carlito syrichta | reverse complement strand
GCCCAAGTGATTATCAGATGTTGAAGGCACATGAGAAAAGATGTGGGGAGCTTACTGGGAGTGTGAAGATATATGTACATAGGGGGAGACAAAGAGAGGCAGACACATGAGTATCCATGTATAGACAGACAATAGACAGATATAAAAGGATATAACGTGCACCAGGTAAGAACCTCTCAAAATGTGACTCATGGACAACTTAAACCAGATTCATCTGATGAACCTACTTCAAGAAATGCAGTTTTTCTGATCATCACCGTTCATGCACTGAGTGCACGCTAGGAGCAGGACCTGGTGATCTGCATTTTGCAGACTACCCAAGTGATTCTTAGACTCACTGAAGTACATCTCCTCAGAATTTTCAAGGGGATTCTTGCAAATCCACAGCATCTCAACTGCAAAAAAGTCTGTCACCATTTGCTCTTTGGTGACAGACTTTTGCGGAAATTGCTCTTTCCCCAATCCCATTCCCATCAGGAATTGCCACATATGAAATACATGTTCTCAGATACAGGTGGGAGCTAAACTACGGGTCTGCAAAGACATATACAGAATGGTACAATGGACACTGGAGACTCAGAAGCGGGGCGGGAAGAGGAGTGTGAGGGAAGAAAGATTACCTCTCTGGTACAATGTGCATTAGTGAAAGTGATAAGTACACTTAAAGCCCAGACTTCTTACCACTATACAATGAATCCATGTAACCAAAAACCACTTGTATCCCTAAAATTAATGAAATTGAAAAAAAAATTTCCTCATAACTATTAACCTTG
>NW_007009843.1:0-572 GCF_000164805.1 Carlito syrichta | reverse complement strand
AAAACCACAGGTTCTGACCTTCAGAACACGAGCGATAACAAGGGTTACCTGGCTGACTCAGCCCCTCAGAGAGGGTAACTGCGAAGCGGCTGAGTTCCTGCCCATCTGGTGGCTTCCCTCCCAGACATGCTGATGAATCTCAGCTGACCAGCTGAGCACACAGACTAAAATTAACACCTAGAATTCACTCATTCAACATTATTGATCCATATCAGCAGACCAGTTCAAACAAACAAACAAGTACCTTCCAAACTGGAAATGTCCCAAATGTCCATCACAAGGAAAGTGGATGAGGAAGTTGTTTGTGCCATGACAGAATGCAACATTATCCAGCAGAAAAAAAGACATCACCAGCAGGAGCACTCAACAACAACCATGAGTCTTAGAAACACACAGTTGAATGGGAAAAAAAAAAAAACAAAAAACAGGCTGGGTGCTGTGGCTTTGGGAGGCCAAGTGGAAGGACTGCTTGAGTCCAGGAGGTTGAGACTGCGGTGAGCCAAGATTGTGCCACTGTACTCCAGCCTACGTGACAGAATGAGACTCTAACTCAAAAACAAGTGCGAATCTCG
>NW_007009842.1:0-700 GCF_000164805.1 Carlito syrichta | reverse complement strand
TGGTGCAGGGTGCGGGCCGCCGCATGGCCCCCGCAGCAGCAGCGCCCCCGCCCCGGCCGTCGCGGGACTGAGTCGTTCGCTCGCTCTCGCTTCTCCTTTTCCGGGCTGGCGGCGGCGGCCAAAAGGATTTTTCTACCTTTGTTTTCAAAATTATACTTACAATGTAAATCTTCACACTTGGAAGCACAGAATGAACTTTAGGATGGGAATTCAAGCAGAGGTGGAGTGATAGCTTCACTGAGAAGCCACAGATAATGTTCACATGTCCGCAGGTGGCAGCCCTAGTTGTGCACTTGGGTCTATGACTCTTTGGCCCACGATAAAGGTAAAGAGACCATTCACAGCCGTACTTCGAAGTTCTTCTACTGATTTCTATAGATGTCTACTGGTCAGCTCTCCAGTTCAGTTCCCCTGTGCCCTTCTAAGAAAGAGCTTACTTTTCCCTGCTGAATAGACTTGGGGTATGTAAGTTGTGGAGAAGGAATGAGTTTGAGGGGTGCGACAGACACTGCTAATTATTCATTTCACAGTTTTTATTTAAAAATAAAACTCTGGAGTCTTAGCTGGGTCCATGGCTGTCCAGAAAAATAATGCACTTCCCAGCCATTTTTGCAACTGAGTGTGACCATTTGACTATGACCTCCTATTGATGGGTGAGCAGTAGTGATACACTGTACCTCCAGGGTAGATCATGGACATG
>NW_007009841.1:0-639 GCF_000164805.1 Carlito syrichta | reverse complement strand
CTCTCTCTCTCTCTCTCTCTCTCTCTCTCTCTCTCTCTCTCTCCAATTTACTTTCTAAATAAACTAACATTTTGGAAGTCCCTGCTGGGATTTTTAACCTAACAGATACATAATGGATTCTCTTTGTCTTCAGGTCCTCTTCCACTGATGTACTAAACTTAAGATCCTGTAGCTAAAGAAATAGAGCTGATCCATTCTGGAATCTTCTCTGTGTTCCATGCAGACTTTTTGATCCTGGGATACTAATATCTTGCTTCAGGAGCCTTTTCTTTTACTGAAGCTTAGTGTTTGTTTATAAACATGTTCAAAATACAGAATGGATGGCTTGATTTTTCAGTGGAGAGTCTTGTACCCCTTTAATGTTATCTAAAATTCTGCCTGTGGCTGTAGGTTATTGCAGCCTTCTCTCTTCCTCACTCAAACACTCTGTTTGCATTCTTACTGTTAAAGGGATTCTTAATCTGAGAATCCTCTCAAATTTGCAAGTTTGTGCCTGTAAGGAGCTAAAACATACACATTTGGGGGAGTGGAAGGATCTTTATCTTCCAGGCTATTCTCAAAGGGGCCTGTGACCTCAAGAATGTTAAGAACCACTGTTCCCTCAGAGAGCACGGTTTCCTACCTAGCCTGGGTTTGTGG
>NW_007009840.1:0-682 GCF_000164805.1 Carlito syrichta | reverse complement strand
AGATTCACTTGTCAAGCCCTCCACAGGGGATAGACTGGTGCAGGGGCATGTCTCTGATCAGGCACCCACCATCGGGCCACCTCGTTCCCCAGGGTGAACCCACTCACTCCTCCCACGGGCCAGCTCGGGGAAAGGGAGGGCGTGACTCTCAAACCTTCAGGGCTGGTGATGATGGCTAGGTGACTCATGCCTGTCTCATGGGCATGCAGCGAGCCCAAGATTGAAAGATGGCTGGAGCCTGGGAGCTTGAGACCAGGCTAGACACCATAGCAAGCCCCTACCTCAACCCCGTCTCTCCACCCATCAAAACAGGTGGTCTGGGGTGGAGATGACCATAGTCCTGGCCACACCAGATGCTGAGGAGTGAGGATCGACCACAATTTCGAGGCTGGCAGTGAACAACGGTCATGTCCCTGGTTCCCATGCTGAGTCACGGAGCCAGATCTTTTCTCCAAAATCATTCTAAACTGCGTGTTGTGTGTTCACAGGGCTACTGGCTTTACAGTCAGGAAAAATTGGATTGGGAGTGAAGAAATGTCCCCAGGTGAGAGATGTGTCCCTGACCTTTCTTGGCGGAGGTCCTTGTTGCCGAGTCGGAGGGTCAACTTGCCTGGGGCACATTTCTCACCTTGGAGAGGAGAGCCAGCCAGGGAGCTTCGGGAACTCCTGCACCAAATAGGGG
>NW_007009839.1:0-743 GCF_000164805.1 Carlito syrichta | reverse complement strand
AGTGGAGAAACAGGTGATAAAGAATGAGGAAGGGTAGATTTTTAAAATCCCTTTCGTTTTACAAAAATGAAATTTCAAGGACAATGTTTTCTCATACTCATCAGGTCTAAGAGAAAGTAGCTTTGTGTCAAACAGTTATTGGTACTACTTGGTAATCAACAATGTCATTGGGGACTTTATATAAAAATTATTTCTGCAAACACATTTATTGATGCAATCATCACTTTAAAAAAATTCTTCTTTCTTTCTTTCCTTCTTTCTTTCCTTCTTTCCTTCCTTCCTTCCTTCCTTCCTTCCTTCCTTCCTTCCTTCCTTCCTTCCTTCCTTCCTTCTTTCCTTCCTTCCTTTTCTTTCTTTCTTGATTCAGAGTCTCATTCTGTCACCCAGGCTGAAGTGCAGTGGCACAATCACGGCTACTGCAGCCTTGACCTGCTGGGCTCAGGTGATCCTTCTGCCTCAGCCTCCTAAGTTGCTTAGCCTTCAAGTAGTGTGCACCACCATACCTGGCTAACTTTTTGATTTGTGGTAGAGACGATATCTCACCATTTTACCCAGGTTGGTCTCAAACCCCTGAGCTCTGGTAATCCTCTCACCTGTCCTCCCAAAGTGTTGGGATTACAGGCATGATCCACTGTGCTCAGCACATTTCAATTTTTGATCTTATTTGACTAACCTGTAAGAAGTGCTCATGTAGGGGTAAACGAATTTATTTTGAGGAAAACAATATTATTAAAGAGTTTATT
>NW_007009838.1:0-642 GCF_000164805.1 Carlito syrichta | reverse complement strand
AAGTTTATGACAATAAACATCTACATCATAAAAGATCTCAAATAAACAACCTACTTTTACACCTCAAGGAATTAGAAAAGCAAACAAAACCCAAAGTTAGAAGAAAGAAGGCTGTGATGATAATTAGAGCAAAGTTTTTAAAAATAGAGAATACCACCTCTCCACCAGGCTTGGACTGCCCAGGGTGGGACGCAGACACGCTGCGATTTTCCTCTTCACATCACTCTCTCCAGGTGCCCATCCAGTTCTGCCTGGGAGAGTCAGATACCGCCGTGACCACTGAGACATCTCTCTTTTCTTTTACTCAGGCCCAAACATCTCATACAGAGGCGGGTGTCACGTGATTACTTGTTTAATATTCTAATAAGAACGGCGATGTTTTCCTTTAATAAGTAGAAAACGGGGCAGAGTCACTGGGTAAAGACGAGGCCTAGCTCTTGCTCCTGGGTTTCCTGTTCTAGGCTGATGGGGAACATAATACCACCACGTCTTAGAGTGAAATCAACAGGCCAATACAGGAAATCCTGTCCCGACCAGCGGGACAAGTAAAACGTGGGCACGAGGAGGACTACCTGCTGCTGGTGAAAAGAGAGAGAGAGACCAAGAGAGAAAGAGACAGGAGACACGCAGAATAGAGGCAAG
>NW_007009837.1:0-718 GCF_000164805.1 Carlito syrichta | reverse complement strand
GGAAAATAATTAAGAATATGATGCCAAAATTATACAAACTTAGTTAACGAGATAAATGCACATTGATATGCTAAATGAGCACCAAGCCGAGTGAAAATGAGGAAGCAAACAAAATGGCAAAGTCAAATTATTGAAATCCAAAGAAAGAATATCAACACCAAAATAAGCATATTATATGAAGAAATCAATGATTTTTTATCAGAATTATGTAAACCAGGAAACAGTGAAATGACATATTTTAAGTGCTTAAAGAAAAAAATAAGCCCCACATTCTAGATATAGGTAAAATTTCCTTCAACAATAAAGGCAAAATAACAACATTTTCAGATAAAAGACGACTGTGAATTCATGGACATCAGACCTGAAGTACAAGAAAACACATGCTCTTCAAAGTGAGGAAAATGATACATAGATATTAAGAAAGAAATATGGAACATCAGAAATGGTTAATATCTTGACTTATTTAAGATTTTCAAAATTTTTGCCTTTTCCTCTTAATATATAAGCCATATCATTGTTTAAAACAAAATTCATAACATTTTCTGTGGGGTCCAAAATATATATAGACATGTTCTATCATCTATCCTTTTTTTCTATCTATCTATCTATCTATCTATCTATCTATCTATCTATCTATCTATCTACCTATCTATCTATCTCCTTCTCTGATTGTATGTTTTAAGAAAGTATGCTGCTGCTATGGTGAAGCACACAAGAC
>NW_007009836.1:0-947 GCF_000164805.1 Carlito syrichta | reverse complement strand
TTTTCTCTCATATGAAGCAACAGTTTCATTATTCTTAGAAAAGGAGCAAATTTGGAGGTAAAGGACAGGATTTAAGGAACACTGGAGAGGTGAGTGAGAAGAACTGACAAAACTACTAGTTATTCAATCCCAGAAGGAGGGGCAGAAATATGTAGACCCACATTTCAATGGGAGGAAGAGCAAGGAAGCATGAGAGAGCTCACTGAGATCAAGGGTCATGATTTCTGCCTGAGAATTTGGCTTAGCGAGAAGGTCAGAGAATGACTCATAGTCCATCCTCTCCACATTAAAATTGTTAAAGTATGAAACTGGAATACACCTGGGAGAACTGAATTTTATGTTCTGTAGAATACAAGGGGAAAGCACAAAACCATAAGGAAACTAAGGCAGTGTATTGAAGGGGGTTCTGAACTCTCTTATGCTCCTAGCCAGGAGAAATTTCAACATGAACAGCCACTGCAATGAGTTCAAGTGTATGCCTCAGCAGATTTATGCAAGCTTTCACAGTAAAGTCTTCACAAAAATGTATTCCTACACAGGTAAAATAATACACAATATCAAACAATAAGGCAAAATCAACCATCAGACACATCATTTATGTTTATTAATATAGGATACAGCAAATAGAATGACACAACGTCATAATGTACAGTTGATCAGAATGGATGCAAGAAGAAAGAGTTATTACAGCTGTTTAAGCAAAAATGTTAAATATTAAAAAGATAACAGAGTCATTCTCAGAAAAAGGAAATATTGGCTGAGAGATGGAAATATCAAGCAGGAGTCAAACAGTCCCAATATTCTCTGGAAATTTCCTTCCTGCTTGTTAACTCCCATGATCATTGTGTCTCACGTTGTGCATTGCATTGAATTTATATAATTTCTCCTTTTCTTCATTTGTTATTCAACCAAATTTTTGATAAGCTGTGATTCAATTTTGCACATCC
>NW_007009835.1:0-642 GCF_000164805.1 Carlito syrichta | reverse complement strand
TCGGAGACGAGGAATCTCTGTGTGGCTGGGGCTGACCTTGGGATCCTCACTCCTGCCATCCTCACACCTCAGACTCCCAGAGTACTGGGATTCCAGGCATGGACTGCTGTGCCAGGCCTTATGGTTAGTTTTTGATAAAGGATAGAGGTCGGACTCAGAGATGAGCCTCATCATATCAGCACTTTGGGAAGCCGAGGCCTGCAACCAGCCCAAGTCCATGGGCCAAGACCTGCCTGGGCACCATGGTGACACCTCGTCTCTACCCTCCATCCCAAATGAGCTGAGCATGGTGGTACGTGCCTGTCCTTACGGCTCCTCAGAAGGCCTGGAAAATGCTCGCCAGAGCTTGACAGGCCAAGCCAGCAGTGACTGGAAGCAAGTCACCACCCTCCAGCCTGGGAAATGGAGTGAGACTCTGACTCAAAGAAAAAAAGGTAAAACAGAAGTGCATCCATTTGTGTATCAAGTTGGGATCATCATGAACAGACCAAGATCATTTGGGAAAGAGGCCCCAGCCTTGGGCTTAGAGTTCCTGAAAGACGGTGGATAAGGAGACAATTGGGCTGTGACTGTGGGAGGCTGAGACAGGGGACCGTGGGAGCCCGGGAATTCAAGACCAACCTTGGCACGTAACAATACCTC
>NW_007009834.1:0-691 GCF_000164805.1 Carlito syrichta | reverse complement strand
TCATTAATCAGTATTTTTTATTATGGTTTTGTGGGGTACAGTTAAGGGTTAGGTGTACAATGACGTTTCATTCAGGCACCCTGTAGATAAGAAGTGTTTTCCCATCCCCCGACAGATATTTGCTACTGTTAATCCCATCCCCCTCCCCCCCATAGTTTCCCAGTACCATCCGTCATTTTCTCATAGTATTGCATTGGATGTTCAAGGACCATTATATGAGTGAGAACATGTGATATTCGGATTTTTGTTTTTGTGAGAGGTCACTCAGTATTATAGACTCTAGTTCCATCCAGATTGCAGTGAAATTCATGATTTTGTTCTTTTTTATGGCTGCGTAGTATTCCATCATGTATATGTACCACATTTTTTAATCCAGTCCTCTTTTGATGGGCAGCATGGTTGTTTCCAGGTTCTTGCTATTGTGAACAATGCTGCGATAAGCATACATGTGCAGGTATCTTTTTTATAGAGTGATTTGTGTTCTTCAGGGTATATTCCCAGTAGGGGGATTGCAGGGTCATATGGAAGGTCAATTTTTAGAGCTTTTAGGAATCGCCACACTGCTTTCCACAGAGGTTGCACTAGTTTACACTCCCACCAACAGTGTAGAAGTGTTCCCTTTTCACCACACCCTCTCCAGCAGCTGTTATTTTTTGAGTTGTTGATAATTGCCATTCTGACTGGAGGTAGG
>NW_007009833.1:0-627 GCF_000164805.1 Carlito syrichta | reverse complement strand
TTTCATGAAGAATATATTATTGTACTATTTTCAAGCTAAGCATATTTAAACATGAAAAATGACAATCAATGTGCCATTTCTACATGTAGAACAAACAGGAAAGCAAGATTATTTTAATAGGACATACTTACATTACCATATCATTTTAATGGTTGATATTTTTAAAATTCATGAGTATGTTTTTTAAAGAAATAGGTCTAGGGAATAGATGATTTCTATAGACTTCCACATGATAATTATTTTTTTAAAAATCATAGGGTAGCTTTCATATTTAATGAGGAAAATATAAAATATAGTTGCCTTTTAAAGAACAAAAGTTCTAAACAAACGATATTTGTAAGAAAGTATAGGTTGCTTGTTGACTAATTTGCCTGACTTCCAGAAGAAATTGAAGTTCCTATTATGATCCATATAGACTGTGTCAGGATTTTAGGATTTGGAAGTTCTACTGAATTTTTTGTTTGAATTAGGTCAGATGCGCAAGACAATGCAAGAGAATGAATGCGCCAATTAAACTAAATGTGAGTTACAAGGAAACAACCTGTCCCCCAGATTATCTGAGAGTAGCTAAATTGAGAGAATCAAAAGAATCAGCTGGCAGTGAAGCTCTTGGTATCGCTGAAGACT
>NW_007009832.1:0-805 GCF_000164805.1 Carlito syrichta | reverse complement strand
AAGATAATGCAAATGACTATTTGCTTACATGCTGATACTTTTACATGTAGATTTTTAGAAAGCAAAATTGAAATGCTGAAATAAACTTCCTAATTTTTTGAAGATAATGATGATAAAGTCTTTTTTTAAAGGAGTGCATTTAATGACACACTTTGTTACACATCATGGATCCATTTCTGCGCTTGGATGCATTTGAGCTGAATATTAATTGCTGAAGTTTATGGAATGAGAAGGTTGCTATTTTCTGCTGTTATTTTGATTGTGGAAAATGTTTATATAACACAGAATTAAAAGTTATAGTAAGTTGACATCAAAGTTAACAAAAAATCTTTTAAAAATATTGCCTTGATATGCCAGAAGGTTACTTTGAGAATTCTGTAGGGTAAAGAAAAAAAAAAAAATATATATATATATATATATATATATATATATGATCAAAATGTGAAATGTTAAACATTTTATTGGAAGCTTCACGATTCATGCTCATTGAATTCTCTGTTGCTGTCTCAGTAGAAATCTAAAACTTGCTTAGACTAGGAAGCCAAACTAACTAGTCTCTTACAACTTTTAATTTGAAAAGTATTTAAGTATTTTTCAGTTTTGAAATTCAGTGCTTATCATGGGCTGTAATTTCAAACTGAGTTACCCAAATCTAATCGGTTTGATGATGCTAATACTAGATACAATGTTGGAACATTATATTTCTAGAAAACATCTTCTGTAGATACTGGCAGTTTTCAATAAAAGATGCTTTGCAACCAGCAGACCAAGATTTTATTTAAATAATAAACTGCCTTGCAGTTTT
>NW_007009831.1:0-885 GCF_000164805.1 Carlito syrichta | reverse complement strand
ATCTAGCTGTCTAGCTAGCTGACTTAACTAGCTAGTTAACAGGCTAGTTAGCTGGCTAGCTGACTTAACTAGCTGACTTAACTATTTAGCTGACTAGGTAGCTGACTTAACTAGCTAGCTGACTAGCAGCCTGACAAACTAGCTGACTTAACTAGTTAGCTGAATATTTAGCTGATTTGCTAGCTGACTTAACTAGCTACCTGGCTATCTAGCTGACTTAACTAACTGACTAGCTGGTTGGTTGACTACCAGGTTATACAGCTGACATCACTAGCTGGCTACCTGGTTGATTGAACGGCTAGCCAGCTGGTTTAATTAGCTTGCTACCTGGCTAGACACCCAGCTTAAGAAGCTGGCCATATACATGACCAGCCTGCTAACCAGCGATCTTAACTTGCCAGCCACCTAGATAGACAGCAGGCTAACCAGCTCAATTAACTAGCTTACTGAACTAGATAACCACTCACTTAGCCCGCTGGATAAACTAGCTAGCCACCTAGCTAGCCAGCCAGCTAGCCAGCTCACTTAACATGCTGAGTTAACTATCTAGCCAGCCGACTAGCCAACTGACTTAATTAGCAAGATACCTATCTAGCCAGGTGGCTAACAAGCTGACTTAACTAGCTGACATAAGTAGCTGACTTAGCTATCTAGCTACCTAGCTTGCCAGCTGACGTAACTAGCTGAAATAACTAGCTAGCAAGCTGGCTAGTCAACTGACTCAACAAGGTCACATAACTAGCTAACCAGCTGGTTAGCCAGCCGATTTAACTAGTTGTTTAGTGAGTTAGGCATCTGGCCAGCCAGGTGACAAAGCTAGCTGGCTTAAGTACTTATCCAGCTAGCTAGTCAGCTGACTTAACTAGCTTTCTACATCTCTAGTCA
>NW_007009830.1:0-823 GCF_000164805.1 Carlito syrichta | reverse complement strand
GAACTCATGATGAGAAGGTCGTCTTGGAATGATTCTAGAGAGTGCATAGCATGTGAAGAGGTTGCTATATGCTGTTGAGAAACAGAAAACTCACCCTCTGATGATCCCTCTGAATAATCAAGCAGATCCCAAGAACAACAGTCTAGACTCAGTGATGCAGCTTTGAAAGACTGCTTCACCTCTCAGAGATTCAATTGTTTTCCAATTTAGAATGACAGACCTGAGCAAGAGAAATAGTTTCAAAGGTCACTCTGGGCTGCACAGGGATAAAGGCCAAATGGAAGGTCCAGTGGGCAGGACACCCCTGGTTCTACCAGATAAGTTTATGTGTTGTGTTAGTCAAGAAAATGTCAATAGTTTATTAATAGTTTTAAAAATAGAGTTTTGCTGCTCTTTTAAAAAAGTGCAAAGCCCATAGATCTGAATGACTTCTTCTTATTCTAAGAGTTCCTAGGTTCTGTGTTTAGATTTTCAGAGCCTTTGTATCTGAGCTCCATCTCCTCTCTGTGTACAGGAATTGTGGGCATGCTGGGGAGGAAGAAGCAAAGCGATGAAGCAATAAGTAGTTGTTTCCAAATCTTGATGTTCTCTGTCTCAGTTGGGACCTCACCTCCACCTGTGAGGAAAATTCTTTCTTTAGCTACTGTTTACTGGGATGTTAAGGGTTGCTTCTTATTGAGATGCTATTAGAGCTCTGGGGGGTTCTGGCCAGTGGTTTTCTTTTCTTTTCTTTTTTGTTTGTCTGGTTTTGAGTTGGAGTCTCACTCCCATCGCCTAGACTGGAGTGCTGTGGCACACTCACTCCCACCCCGACGTCGACCTG
>NW_007009829.1:0-776 GCF_000164805.1 Carlito syrichta | reverse complement strand
TATTCAGTAAATGGTGCTGGGAAAATTGGCTGACCACATGCAGAAGATGAAACAGGACCCCTATCTATCTCATGCACAAAGGTTAAGTCCAAATGGATCAGAGACTTAAATGTAAAACCTCAAACCATAAGAACCTTAGAAAAGGAAGGAAATACTTTCATGGAAATCGGAACTGGCATCCAATTCCTGTACAAAACCCGAAACCCACAGGACTTAAGAGAGAAGATAGACAAATGGGACCTTATTAAACTGACAAGCTTCTGCAAAGCCAAAGAAACCATCAAGAGAGCAGGGAGACAGCCTACAGACTGGGAAAAAGTATTTGCCAACTCTAGGTCTGACAAAGGCTTAACATCCTGGATCTACAAGGAACTGAAACGTACTGAAAAGAAGAAAACAAACAACCCCATTATAAAATGGGCAAAAGATATGAACAGACACTTCACAAAAGAAGACATTCGAGCAGCCAACAAACACATGAAGAAATGCTCAACCTCACTAATCATCAGGGAGATGCAAATCAAAACCACACTGAGATACCACCTAACTCCAGTCAGAATGGCAATTATCAACAACTCAAAAAATAACAGCTGCTGGAGAGGGTGTGGTGAAAAGGGAACACTTCTACACTGTTGGTGGGATTGTAAACTAGTGCAACCTCTGTGGAAAGCAGTGTGGCGATTCCTAAAAGCTCTAAAAATTGACCTTCCATATGACCCTGCAATCCCCCTACTGGGAATATACCCTGAAGAACACAAATCACTCTATAAAAGAGA
>NW_007009828.1:0-519 GCF_000164805.1 Carlito syrichta | reverse complement strand
ATTTGGGTTTTTTTTTTTTTTGAGTTGGAGCCTCACTCTGTCGCCCAGACTGGAGTGCAGTGGCCACTCCCGGCCACCGCAGCCTCGACCTGCCGGGCTCCGGCGATCATTCTGCCTCAGCCTTCTGAATAGCCGGAATTACAGGCATGCGCTACCACGCCCGGCTGATTTTTTGATAAATAGTAGAGATGAGGTCTCGCTGCCCAGGCGGGTCTCGAACCCGCGGGCTCAGGCGATCCACTCACCTCAGCTTCCCCAAGGCGCGGGATTACAGGCTGAGCCACCGAGCCTGGCTACAAATGAATTTGTTAAAGGACATTAGCTGGCTCAGAGATTTCCCTGAACTGGTTAGAGAATGTATGGCCCAGGGTCATATCCACATCACTCCCTAGTGGTCCCGTGGGGCCACGCATCTGTGTCATCTCTGGCATAGAAGCCACAGTTTGCACCACCAACACCTCAGAGGTGGTTGCAGGCCATTTCCCAAGACCCTTCCACTAAGCTCTGAAATCTGGAGAT
>NW_007009827.1:0-513 GCF_000164805.1 Carlito syrichta | reverse complement strand
GGGAGGCCGACTCCCTTTTGACAACCTGGGACACCAGAGAGGTAGACCGGAGGAGCCTGCCAAGCCCTTCCGTGGGAGAGCCCCTGGTGCAGGGGTGTGTTTCCCCCTGGGTGCTACCACTCCACCAGCCACATTCCCTAGGGTCAATCCACATGGGCTGCCACAGGGAAAGGGAGGACATGACTCTCAAATATATGGGGGGGCAGAGACTGCAGGGCAACTCATGCCTGTCTCCTTGGCTTTTGGGAAGGCCGAAACAGGAAGATGGCCAGAGCCCAGGAGATAGAGACCAGGCTGTACACCCCAAACTCGACCCCAAGCAAAACCCAGAAAACCTTGGTTGAGGGCAGTCCTCGGCGGGAGTATTGCCTCTGGCCTAGAGTTCAAGACAAGGCAGGAAGACCAGGATTTGGACCAAATGGAAAGCCTGTGATTGTAGCAGTTTGGGAAACCCACCCTGAGAGAATGGCCCGAGTTCTGTGGTTTGAGAGCACCCTAAGGAATCTAGTGAGG
>NW_007009826.1:0-572 GCF_000164805.1 Carlito syrichta | reverse complement strand
CATCATGTCTCCACCGGGTCACCCACACCTCCACCCGTCTTGTACCTAGTGTAGACCCACTTGATCCTCCCAGGGGCTGCCTCAGGGAAAGGGATCATGTAACTCTCAAAACTTCGGGTAGCAGGGATGGCTGGGCGTCTCATGCCTGTCTCATCAGAACTTGGGTAGGCTGAGATGGGAAGATGGCCGGAGTCCGGGAGCTCAAGACCAGGCTGGACACCATAGCAAGACCCCACCTCGACCCAAGAAAAACGCAGAAAACCTTGGGTGAGGCTAGGCCTTATCAGGAGGATTGCCTCCAACCCAGAGCAGGAAGACAAAGATGTCAACCAAATGGAAAGCCTGTGATTGCAGCAACTTGGGAGGCTCAGACTGAGAGGATGGCTTGATTTGGGATGTTTGAGAGCAGCCTGGGCAACCTAGCAAGGAAAAAAAAGAGAGAAAGAAAGAAAGAAAGAAAGAAAGAAAGAAAGAAAGAAAGAAAGAAAGAAAGAAGAAAGAAAGAGAGAAAGAAGGAAGGAAGGAAGGAAGGAAAGAAGGAAGGAAGGAAGGAAGGAAGGAAGGAAGGAAGG
>NW_007009825.1:0-894 GCF_000164805.1 Carlito syrichta | reverse complement strand
CTGATTATTTTTTCTTTACATATTCAGCATGTACTTTTGAAATATTTTGCACAATTTTTGTGTATGATAAGCAATGTGTTAGCTATATATTTTTCTGAATAAAGATTAAAATACAAACATTGTTAGGTTAGTAGGTCAGTGCCACAGGAAGAAAGCAAAGAATTTCATAGAAGGTAGAAAACAAAAGGTGTATTATCTACATTCTATAAACAGAAAGGAGCTGAATGCTCAAAGGCAAGCACAGCAGTGAATGCTTGAGATTACTGTTTTTAAGGCTTAGTTTTGGTGGGCAGGAGAGCAGTAACCACTCACATGAGTTGACATCATGGTAATGGGGTCTATTTCTCATATCTCTGACAACTGGAAGATTGGAACAAGCACATAGACAAAGGTGGGCCAGTAGCTGGATTGGTGGGTCAGTTATGGGTGGTTAATAACATAGACAAGAAGGGCTGACTGGTAGCCGAAAGATAAATTCTTGGGAGATGTTAACCTTAATGTCTTGTGATTCATCCAGGGTTACAGGAAAGGATTATTGTTGTGTGAGTTCAAGGAGACCAGAGAAACTCTATTTTGGACTCTCCTTTGACACGTAACTACTAAAATTTTTAAGATTTATGTCAACATGCTACTTTAAACCAGCTTGCATAATGCCAGTGGAACACACACTACAATATACTAAGAGAAGAAAAGCTGGCATTGTTGGAAGGAATGCTTATTACTCCACTCTGGTTTTTCATTCTAATGCTTGTGACAGAAAATGGCACAAAAGGAATAGTTTGGGTCCCTCTACCTTCTCTCTCACTGAATCCAAAGCAGCATAGAAGAACTCTAAGACTTAAGTCTCAAGTACAGGGGTTTTTAATTCCACCCCTGTCAGCTCATCATGCAGGG
>NW_007009824.1:0-592 GCF_000164805.1 Carlito syrichta | reverse complement strand
GGGGCTCAACGTTGTCATCCCAGCACTTTGGAAGACCGAGGCCAAGCAGCTGGCCAGAGCTTGTGGGGTATGAGACACGATGGGTAACTGGGAAAGAAACTCTTTCTCTACCATCCATTACAAATGAGCTGGGGTGTTGGTGTGCACCTGTTGTTCTGGCTTCTTAGAAGGTCTGTGGGTTACGGTTTGCCAGAGCCCCATGGGCCGATGTTGCACTGACCAGGTGCGAGCCACCACCCTCCAGCCTGGGTGAAAGAGTGAGACTTCGACTCAAAAAATAATAAAATAAAATGAAAGAAAAGGAGCATTCATTTATGTATGGAGTTGGGTTCATTGTAAACAGAGATCATTGGAGAAGGAGGCATCAGGTTTGGGCCTAGAATTCTCGAAATACAGTAGATTGGCAAACAATCGGACTGTCCAAGATGGGGAAATGCTGGAGCCCACGAGTTCAAGACCAACCTGGATCACATAGCAAGACCTAACCCTCCCAAGAAAGCAAACACTCAAGTCACGCATGGTGGCACCCATGGTCCAAACTACACAGGATGCGGTTGTCGCTGACCCAGTGGTGATCATTATTATTAACTGG
>NW_007009823.1:0-699 GCF_000164805.1 Carlito syrichta | reverse complement strand
CTTTTTCCTCACTCTTCTGCCACAGGTTGCATCTTCCTAGTAAAGCATCAGTATTTTAAATATTTGCCTCAGATTCTGATTTCTAAGAAACCAAGGCTAAAGCCGAATTTATAAGGTTTCACCTAAACTTGATTTTTTTAGTTATTTAATTTTTTTACGGTGAGAAAGCAGGATTTATTCAGAGGACAGAAAAACTCCCACAGTGGGAGGGGACCTGAAGGAGTTGCCCTAATTCTTTTTAGTTACTTCATGGATCAACATTCTAAATTTAAGACACAACTCAAAGTAGTTTCAAATTAAATGTTCCAGATCCTTGGTAAAATTTTGAAATAAATGCAAACTTATCAAGTTTAAAACAAATGTGGTACATACACACAATGGAATACTACACAGCCATAAAGATCAAAATCATGAACTTCGCAGCAACCTGGATGGAATTAGAGTTTATAATAGTGTTCTCTACAGAAACAAAGAGCTAATATCACATGTTCTCACTCATAAGTGGATCTCGAACAACTACCATATTACTATAAGAAAAGGATTGAAAGTGTGGGAAACTGCAGGGAGGAGGGCGGGGGTGTGGGGAGTTGGGATTGACAGTAGTCAATGTATGCTTGGGGGGGGGCATGCCTCATCAATAAGGGTACTTACATGGTGAATATTTGTATACCTAGCCCTGAATTGTACCCCACAATTTTT
>NW_007009822.1:0-906 GCF_000164805.1 Carlito syrichta | reverse complement strand
GGTATTTCCAAATGATCCTCAAAGTATAAGTTAAGTTGTTGGACTATTTATTGGAGATAATTTTATAGAAATGATCTCAGCTCAAACTTGTATTATAATCAGATTCACCACAGATTCAAATGGCCAAAGAAATTTTTAAAAAGTGGAGCAATACTACAGTGTCCAAGATGAAAAAAATTCTAGTATTAAGTATTTTGATGGGACTAGTGAAGAAGACCATGGTACATAATTATTGGTCAACATGCCCTTCAAGTATAACATTTTGCTTTTCAAAATTAATGACACAGGCTGGGCTCAGTGACTCAGCCTGTCATCCCAGAACTTTGGGAGACCGAGGCAAGGTGGATTGCCTGAGCATGCAGGTTTAAGACCAGCCCGGGCAACTTGGCAAGACATATCTTTATGATTAAAAATAAAAATAAGCAATAATAATGATAGAAAACTTTTTCTTACAAATGTTGCATTTACATTTTTCCAAATATGCAGAAATGCAATGAAATCCAAACAGATTATACAAAATTGAACCTGTAATAAATTATGTTTTAAATAAGTTCAACACTGTAGAAGTCTGATGATAACAATTTTTTAAAATATGTGGAGAAATTGGTGTTTTCATATAAGTTTGGTGGCATATATGCTTTTTCTTATAAGTACTACAGACTCAGTTATCAGTATCTAGGGGGAAAAAGGGGCTGTAGATTGGCCCTCAAAAATCCCTAAAATTTTGCACAAGAGAACAAGAATTGGTTTTAGATATCTATTGCTGCTTAACTTATAATGAGAAAACATTAAAACAAACTTAACATTTATTTATATTTTTTTGAGTTGGAGTCTCACTCTGTCACCCAGACTGGAGTCCAGTGGCCGCTCCCGGCCACTGCAGCCTCGACCTGCTGGGCTCCAAGC
>NW_007009821.1:0-818 GCF_000164805.1 Carlito syrichta | reverse complement strand
TCCAACACAAACACAGCAGTAAAGATTCGAAGGCACATTACTTAGTATGTAGAAAAGCATTATGGATGGAGGACATAGCCCCATATCTTTATCATTGTTAAAAAAAAAAAAAGTAGTCACACACCACACAATGATGTATCAGTCAAAGACAGACTGCATATACAACAGTGGTTCCAGAAGATTCTAATATTGTATTTTTACTGTATATTTCTATGTTTATTATCTTACAATTGCCTTCAGTATTCAGTAGAGTAACACGCTGTCCAGGTTCATATCCTAGTAACAACAAGCCATAGCCTTAGTATGTAGTAGGCTGTACCATCTAGATTTGTGTAAGTACACTGCATCATAGTCACCCAACAACAAAATTGTTTAAGAATGCATTTTCAGAAAGTATTCCCATTGTTAAGGGACACATGAACATAATGCAATTTATTTAATCCAGCTGTTTTAAACCAAATCAAAAGTGATTAATTCTGCTATAGTTCTAAAATATTTTAAATGTAATTGTGTTATTAGTCTACTGAAACTATACTAGAGAAACCATTTTAAAATTTAACTTTTAAATATCCTGCTATTCCTTGGAGCAGATTTACCATTCAGTTACAGTTGTTTGCCATATTCTATGGGTATTCCATTCTATTAAAGAGACATTCTATTAATGTCTATTTTAGAGACATTGCAGATTATTAAAACAACATGATCCTTGCTTTGAAAAATGTCATGCATTTCAATATTCTAGGTTTCTTAAATGCCTATTACTAATATTTTCCTGAATATTTTCTTCCTGGACTATATGAAATTGATTAACAAGAGTG
>NW_007009819.1:0-694 GCF_000164805.1 Carlito syrichta | reverse complement strand
GGATGATCCCATCTCCAAACACAAATGGATTGTCTTCTCTTTTTTTCTTTCTCCTTGAGTCTCACTCAATGCCCAGGCTGGAGGGCAGTGGCTCACTCCCCAGCCACCACAACATTGGTCCACCGGGCTCTGGTGAGCCTTTCTCCATTCTTTGGAGGAGCCGGAATGACAGGCACGCACCACCACGCCTGCTCATTAGGGATGGATGGTAGAGACGAGTTTGTGCCGAGGTGCTCGGGTGGGTCTTGGCCTGTGGGCTCGGGCCGGCCTCTGGTTTGTCTTCCCAAAGTCCTGGGATGATGAGGATAGGCCCCTGAGCACAGCCTTGATCATTCATCGAAAAGGAACCAGAATGCCTGGCATGGAGTAACATGCCTGGAATCCCAGCACTCTTGGAGGCCAAGTCAGGAGGATGGCTGGAACTCCAGAGCCCAAGGCCTGCCCAGGCCATACAGGGAGACCCTGTCTCTGCACCCATACAAACAGGGGCTCTGGGGTCGAGATGTCTGTCGTCCCATCCACTCTGGAGCCTGAGGCGGGATGATCGCTGGAGCCCACGATTTCAAAGCTGGTGGTGAAAGACGGTCATGTCTGCGGGCCCCAGCCTGGGCCACAGAGCCAGACACTGCCTCCAGAAACATCAGAATCGTACACAGATTCTCAACTGCGCATGGTGTGTTCACAGGGCGACTTG
>NW_007009818.1:0-794 GCF_000164805.1 Carlito syrichta | reverse complement strand
GGTGTGCTGAGAGCAGTGGGGGAAAAGATAAGATGGGTGGGGATGATCCTGGAATTAAAAGTTGGCCAGGGTAGTTGAATCTACATGAAAGAAAATAGTTATAGATTCTTATGAAGGGAGATCTAGGAAACACTCTGCATGTCTGAGAATATTTTCTTTCTTCCAGTGAATGCCCCTGAAAAGAACACAGATGTAGAGACAGAGCTCTATCCTGGGATTCCTTGCTATTCTTCCACTCCCAAGAATGGAGTGCCTGGATTCATTGCTTGCTTTGCCATCTGCTCCCTCAGGATGCTTCCCATGACAGTGACAGCCTAGGTCAGGTGATCTTCTTGTGTGCCTGCATGGTGTCCATATTTCTCTTTGATGACTCTGATCTCACTGCATCATAACCATCTGTTTGCTCACCTGTATCTCCCCTTTAAACCTGGAGTTCCCCAAGAGCTTGGGTTGCCCATGATTGTCTGCTGTATATATTACACTTAGCGCAGTATCCAACCTTTGGTTGCCACTGATCATTATTTGGTCAGTAAATGAATGAGACCTTGAGGAGATCTCTTAACCTCTCTGAATCCCTTTTTGGTGTTATTGTTAAATTAAGGATGGGCTGAAACAGAATGAATCATAACTGTGCTCCTGTAGCAGCCCACCTGGTTTTTCATTTTGTTTTGACGTCTATGTTGAGACAGTGGATTTTACTGTCTGCTCTGTACACCAAGGCTCTGTTTAACCTACCATGGCTCACAAAGGGCTTTCTGATGTAATGTAGGTCTTGTTCCTGGATTAGGGAGCAG
>NW_007009817.1:0-715 GCF_000164805.1 Carlito syrichta | reverse complement strand
AAGATAGGGCAGACGTCAGCCACTGAGCATACAAGTTGGTCCAATAACACTGCGGCCAGCCCAGGTTCCAGTGCCCTGGTCTGCCACTTTTGGGGTGGGGAGGGCCCTTTCCTCTCCCAATTACTCCATCGTCCCCTGCCCACATAGACGTTTCCCTGGGAGGAGTGAATCCCCTTCGTGACACATATGGGAGGCATCTTTTTTATCGCAAGAATCTCTGTTGCCTGGGCTGGGGTGCACCGACATGATCATAGATCACAGAGCATCGACCTGTGGGGTTCAAGTGATCCTCCTGTCTCAGACCCTGAGCAGATGGGAATCCAGGGTCCACCATGCATGACATGATTTGGGGGACCTCTCACTGAGATGAGGTCTGCCCACTATGCCCGGGTCACTCTCCAAAACCTGGGTTCAGGGAGTCTCCCACCACGGCCTCCCAGGGACCTGGCTGACGGCCTTGGTCCAGGGTGTCTGGCCTGGACTTGCATGTTCTGTCAATGGGGCAATGCAAAGAATGCCCCAGGATGGTGACGCCACACCCTGTGTACCCGGGACTGCATGGGCCACCACGGAGACTCCAGTGTTTGCATTCTGGGGAGCGACGAGGTCTCACTATGTGTCCCAGGCTGGTCTCAAACTCCTGGGTTCATGCAGTCCCCCGCCTCAGTCTCCCAAAGCCAGAGCCTGAATTTTTGCTGATGCACCATCTTTCGGG
>NW_007009816.1:0-855 GCF_000164805.1 Carlito syrichta | reverse complement strand
AGACACCTGCACAAGTATGATTTTTGCAGTTCCAATCAAAATTGCAAAAAACGTAATACCTATATGTCATTCATAAAAGCTGGAATGGATAAAATAAATGTGGTATATACACAGTGGAATAATATGTACCCATAAAAAAGGACAGATATAAGGATTTTGCAGAATGTTTGATGGATATGAGGTATGTCATTTTCAGTGATTTATAACAGAAACAAAGAAGAGAGTTCCATGTATTCTCACTCATGAGTTGAACTTCATCACTTAGAGTGCTGTAAGAAAGTGATTGGTAGTTGTGGAAAATTGTTTAGGGTGAGGAGTGAGAATGGCAGTGGAGGGATACTGCTAAGGAAGGGAGGGGCATAGCTCATCAACCAGGGACCGTTCATAATCAATGTGTGTATATCTAAATCTGAACTGTACCCCACATTAAAAAAAATTAAAATAAATAATTAAATAAATAAGTGAAACCTGTAAAACATGGAACTGACTTTACTTGTTTATTCTATTTTTTTATTTTTTTACGTTAAAAATGGTTACAATTCAGCGTTGGGCCTAGAATGTTCATTATGCAGGGATTGATATTTAAAGAAGTGTATAATACTCCAATGATAACTCCCTTTCCTTTTAATACATTGGATTACACGGTATAATTTTGATTTCCAAATTGACAACTACAGTGTTTCTCACATCAATTCTGAATGTTTTATTCTGCTTAAATTGAAACTTGTTGAGATTTCAGATCTATATCATTCTTAGAAAACTGAACCTTGAGATTCAGTGTACTTACGTACTATTCAGAAGGCAGAACGCATAATAAATCTTAAAAATTTAGGAAAATAAAACTATCATAAATTA
>NW_007009815.1:0-980 GCF_000164805.1 Carlito syrichta | reverse complement strand
TTCCTTCCTTCCTTCCTTCCTTCATTCCTTCTTTCTTTCTTTCCTTCTTTCTTTCTTTCTTTCTTTCTTTCTATCTTTCTTTCTTTCTTTCTTTCTATCTTTCTTTCTTTCTTTCTTTTCTGTCTTCTTTAGGTTGCCTATGCTGCTCACAAACCTCCCAACTCAGGTCATCCTCTTGGCCTGGGCTTCCCAAACTGCTGCAATCACAGGGTTTCCATTTGGCTGACATCCTAGTCTTCCTGCCTGGTCTTGAACTCTGGGATGGAGGCGATCCTCCTGCCAAGGCCTGCCCTCAACCAAGGTTTTCTAGGTTTAACTTGGGGTCGAGTTGGGGGCCTTGTGATGGTGTCCAGCCTGGTCTTGAGCACCTGGGCTCTGGTATTTTCCCATCTGAGCCTACCCCAGAGCGAAGGAGACAGGGCATGAGTCACCCAGTCCTGGTGCCCAGGAGCCCAAGGACAGACTGGACTATGCAGGGAGGTCCCGTCTTTGCACCCATCCTAAGAGGGGATCTGGGGTCATGGTTCCCCTTGTCCCAGCCACTCTGGAGGCTGAGGCAGGAGGATCGCTGGAGCCTGCAATTTCAAGGCTGACAGTGAATGATGTTCATGTCCCCAGGCCACAGCCTGGGTCTCTGACCCAGACACTGTCTCCAAAATCATCAGAATCGTACACCATTTCTCAACTGCACATGAATTGTGCAAAGGGCAACTTCCTTGAAAGCCAAAACAGATGGTACTGGCGGGAAGAAATGATCCTGGGTGAGGGTTGAATTCCTGGCCTTTCTTGTTTGAAGGCCATCATTGCCAAATCAGAGAGCTGGGCTTCCTGGGGCACATTTCTCACCTTGGAGAGAAGAACCGGCAGGAACCTGTCCAGGGATCCTTTGGAAAACCCACACCAAAGCAGGGACAGCCACTGTGGGGGTTGGTGCAGAAATGTGCCGAGCGTTGGAGACCCTCATGTGTGTTGGGGCTGGG
>NW_007009814.1:0-1316 GCF_000164805.1 Carlito syrichta | reverse complement strand
CATGTAATTTCCTGCATATAAGGACTTCTATTACCCACATTCATGCCTCGAATCCCAGATTCTTCTTTAGCCGTCACCAAGATGCCCTGTAGATTTTCAGGACTGAAGACTCTTATAACCCAGATTCCTTATTTTTGCTGGAGTCCTGAAATGATTGATTCGCAATATCTGCATGCTAAATTGCTCCGAAACATTTGGGGAGCTCGAAGCCCTGTTTCTTGTTTGTCCCACAGCAGACACCCTGGGAATTTTTTGAATTGAGGACTCGTACAACCAAGATTGTTTTTCATCCTTAGTTTAGGGCCGTATAGTTTCCTGTATTTGAAGACTCTGTTTCCCTGGATTCCTGTTTCAAAACCCCGATTCTTGTTTACCCTTAGTAAGACGCCTTGTAGATTTTTTGATAGAGAAACAGTGTAAAACAGATTTCTTCTTTTTCCTTAGCCAGAGGCCATGTAGTTTCCTGTATATGAGGAGTGCTATTGTCCACATTCATGCCTCGAATCCCTGATTCTTCGTTAGCCCTCAGCAATTTGCCCTGTAGATTTTCAGGACGAAGGACTCGTATAACCCAGATTCCTTACTTTTAGCAACAGCCGTGCAGTTGCCTGTATATGAGTACTCCCTTTCCCAGATACATGCGTCAAAACCCTGATGC
The DNA here is from genome assembly GCF_000164805.1 of Carlito syrichta. Lineage (NCBI taxonomy): Eukaryota > Metazoa > Chordata > Mammalia > Primates > Tarsiidae > Carlito > Carlito syrichta. Next base: position 658 of record NW_007009814.1, on the reverse strand, counting down.
TTGTTTAGACCTTAGGAAGACACAGTGTAGTTTTTTGGTTATTGAGAACACATGTCACCCAGATTTCTTATTCTTTCCTAGGAAAAGTCCGTGCAGTTGTCTGTATATGAGGATTTCATTTCCCTAGATTATGCTTCAGAAATCCAAATTCATGTTTAGCCTTTAGCAAGACACACTGAAGTTTTATTTGGGATTGAAGACACGTGTAATCCACATTCCTTATTCTTTCTTAGCAATAGACACTGCAGTTTCCTGTATATGAGGACTCCCATTATCCAGAATCCTACTCCCAAAACCTGATTGGTGGTTAACTCTTAGCAAGACGCTCTGTAGCTTTTTGGGATGGAGGGATCTTTTAAACAATATCCCTTATTCTTCCGTAGCAACAGGTCGTGTAGTGTTCTGTATTGGAGGACTCACATAACTGAAGTTCCTTCTTCATTCTCCGCAAGAAGCCTAGACATTTCCTGGTGACCTAGGATTTCATTGCTTGGATATCAAGAGAAATACTCCCATAAATTTCTTGTGGTATTGGAACCCAAGATTCCTGGTTCCTTTTTCAAAAGACACACTATAAATGTGGCAATATACAAGCCCAGATTGCTGATTAAACCTTATGAAGTGACCTTGTACATTTAGGTGATTGAGAACGCCAAGA
>NW_007009813.1:2034-6960 GCF_000164805.1 Carlito syrichta | reverse complement strand
TCATCTTTTGTGTTCGTGATTGTGCTTATTTGGGTTTTTTCTCTTTTTTTCTTGGTCGTTCTAGCTAGGGGGCCATCGATCTTGTTTATCCTTTCAAAGAACCAGCTTTTTCTTTCATTGATTTTTTGTATTATCTTTTTGTCTTCCATGTCTTGCATTTGGGCTTTTATTTTGGTGATCTGGATTCTTCTGCTGAAATTAGGGTTTTTGTGGCCTTGCTTTTCTAGCTTCCTTAGGTGGCTTTTTAGGCTGTTAATTTGTGTTCCTTCCATTTCCTTCATGTGTGTTTGTAGGGATATAAATTCCCCTCTTAGTACAGCTTTTAAGGCATCCCAGAGATTTTGGTAAGATCTTTCTTCATTTTCATTTGTTTCCAGGTATCTTTTGATCTCTGTTTTGATTTCATTATTGACCCATGAGTTGTTTAGTATCATGCTGTTTAGTGTCCATGTCTTTGTGGGTTTTGGAGGGGACCTTGTTGGTATCAGTGTTTATTTTTATTCCACTGTGGTCTGAAAAGGAGCATGGTAGAATTTGAGTCCTGTTAAATTTGCTTATGTTTGATTCATGGACAATTATGTGGTCGAACTTAGAATATGTTCCATGCAGTGATGAGTAGAATGTGTATTCTGTGGTCTTTGGATGGAGTGTTCTGTACGTATCAATTAAGTCCATTTGGTCCAGAGTCATATTGAGGTTCTGGATCTCCTTGCTGATTTTTTGTCCTGATGATCTGTCTAGGGTTGTGAGTGGGTATTAAAGTCCCCAGTTATGATGGTGTTAGAGTCAATATCTTTCTTTAGTTTTCCTAGAAGTATTTTATGAAAGTTGGCACACCTATGTTGGATGCATATATGTTTAGGATAGATATTTCTTGTTGATGGGGTGTCTCTTTTATCATTATGTAGTGGCCCTCTGTATCTTTTTTAATTTTTGATAGCTTAAATGGTATTTTGTCTGAAATTAGTATCACAACTCCTCCTTTCTTTTCCATTTGCCTGAAAATTTGTTTCCCATCCTCTTACTTTGAGTCTGTGTATGTCCTTTCTAGTGAGATGGATCTCTTCAAGGCAGTATATTCTTGCCTGGTGATATTTTATCCATTTTGCCATTCTATGTCTTTTCAGTGGTGTGTTTAGTCCATTCACATTCAGGCTAATTATTGAAATGTGAGAGTTCATCCCTATCATAGAGTTCCTATAGAGCTGTTGTTCTTCCACATGATTTTTTTGTCTTTCTTTTGGTTTTGGGGTTGGTTCATGTATATTTTATTCTTTTGCCTGTACTCTTGTGAAGAACATTGTTCTTTTTTCATTTTCTTCTGTGTTTAGTACTTTCTTAAGTGTTTCATATAGAGGTGGTTTGGTGGCAGTATAAGTTCTTAGGGTTTAGATATCTGGGAAAGATTTTAATTCTCCTTCGCTGATGAAGTTTAGCTTGGCCCGTTAGGTTATTCTTGGTTGAAATTGTTTATCCTTTAGGACTTTAAAGATAGGGCTCCAAGCTCTCCTAGCCTGCAGGGTTTCTGTAGATAAATCTGCTCCTATTCTTATTGGTCTTCCATGGTAGGTGATCTGGCCTTTTTCTCACACTGCCTTTAGGATTTTTTTCCTTTATGCCTACTTTGTTTAGATGAATTATTATGTGTCTAGGAGTTGGTCTTCTCATTTGTTGTCTTGCAGGGGTTCTCTGAATCTCTTGTGTTTGAATTTTTGCATTAATTATTAGATAATGGAAGTTTTCTTGAATGATCTCATGAAACGTTGTTCCAGTGTGATCTCTTTCTCTCTTTCTGCCTCAGGAATGCCAATTACTCAGGTTCAGTCTCTTGAAGTAATCGCTCATCTCTTGAAGGTTTTGTTCTGTCTTTTTGAGCTTATTTTCTGTGTTTTTAAGAATTTGGGTTAGTTCTATATTTTGGTCCTCAAGGTCTGAGATTCTTTCTTCTGCTTGGGTAATTCTGCTTTCCATGCTAATCAGTTTGTTGTTTATTTCATTCACAGTATTCTTTATTACTGTTATCTCAGATATCAGCTCCTTCCAAGTTTCTTCTTGTTTCTCCTCAATTCTTTTTTATTTCTCCATTAATGTCTTGATATCTAGGTTTGTAGTTTGAGACCCTTCATTCCGTGGGCTCTTTGTTATTTGCATTCCGAAGTCAGTTTTCTCAGTGTCTGCCCTCCCAGGGGTCTGGGAGAGACCCATACTCTTCTTTTGGTTTTTCTTCATTTGTGTAGATTTTTCTCTCTCTTCCCCTTTCCCTCCCCTTCTTTAATTCTGTTTTTGAGGGAAGGTGTGATTGCTTTTATTTCTTTTCTGCAGTATCCTGTTCTTCCTTATGAGGGTCTTCTGACTTTGTTCACTTTTCAGGTTGGAGTGTAGGCTGCAAACTGTACTTTTTGCAATTTTGAGGTTTAATTGAGAGGAAAGCTGTGGTTCAGAATGTATATACTGATTCTACCATCCATGAACAGGTGTATGAGTACACTGGAACCTATTTCCCTCTTGCCTTACAATATGACCGTTCAGCAGTATGTAGTCTTGGTCCCTAGATTAAGAAGGGGCATATAAAAGAGGAAAATAATGGAGGAAGGGGGATCAATAGGAAGTTAGAAAGAGAGAAGAGTGAGAGGGAAAACAGACATACGTACCAACTGTCAGGTGAGAGAGAGATACAAGCCCGGAAGGAAGTGAAAAAAGACATGTAAGAAAGATTCCCTAAAGAATACTGACAGCTACACAGAGACAGACCAATAAAATCCGGAAACATCCATGCTCAGTGGCTCAGCTTGTAATCCCATGCCTTTGGGAAGCTGAGGTGAGTGAATTGCCTGAGCCCATGGGTTTGAGACCCACCTGGCCAGCAAGACCTCATCTCTACAATAAATTAAAAAATCAGCTGGACATGGTAGCACATTCCTGTAATTCTGGCTACTTGGAAAGCTGAGGAGGAAAGATCGCCAGAGCCCAGCAGGTCGAGGCTGCGGTCTCCGGGAGCAGCCACTGCACTCCAGTCGGGTGACAGAGTTAGACTCCAACTCAAAAAAAATAAAAGAAAAAGTGTAAGTCAGAAGGCAAACAACAAATGTGATCAAAAGAAACAGTCAAAATGATAAAATCATAAGTCAAAATAAGTGATCAGACTAAGATCATTTCAGCTCTGATCTCTGGCCTTTCCCCTTTGTTTATCGTTTCAGACAACTAGATTTACCTGCAGTTTTGGTTTGTTTTTTGTGTTTTTTTAGTTGGCTGCCTGGGTGTTGCTTTTTTCTGATTCAGCGTAGGGATGGGGCTTTGTCTCCTGCTTCACGATGTTACCTTATGAATTGAGGTAGGGTTTGTTGATAGGTGGGCAGAGCAATGGAAATCTCTGCCTGGAGAATGGCCGAGGCAGTTTTTGCAGATCCGTTTCTTTCCGCTCGTCTGGGTCCCCCAGCTTGGGGTCACGCGCTGAGTGCTTCAGCCAGGATGGGCCCAGAGCTCCAGAGCTCCAAAACTCCAAAGGGCAGGTGGTGAGCACCAAGAGTGGCCCTGGACCCCCCACAGGATACTTCAGCCAGGAATGGGACCAGTGTCTCTGAGGGGCAGGCACCCAGAGCCTTCCTGAGTGACCGGTGGCTTGGTGCTGGGTGCCGAGCAGGAGACAATGTAGCCAGGGAGGGAGCTGGCACCTGAGACTCCCATGCATGCAGTGGAACAGCAGCAGCAGAGGGCCACAACATCCAGCCCTTCGTGGGACCAAAGGTCCCCTGGGCCTTGGACCAGCGCAGCTGGTTGTAGGCTGGGGTATGGGGAAGAAAAGTAAGAGTCTTTTTGGGAACTCATGTTCAGAGAATCTCACAAGTTCACCTATGCCGTCTCCATCTTGTCCCCTTCCATCCACAACTGGACATCTTAAACAGGACCAGACAAAGATAGAGGTCCATATACTCTCGACAGAGCCAGACACCCAGACTGGCTGAGACACCCCGCAGATAGTCAGACACCCAGGACAATACCAGACATAAGGAACAGGTGCAGACATCACAGATAGGCCAAAAGTATCACCTCAGATTGACCCAAAAATCTCTGACAAACCCAGACAGAAAACTTGGATAGGCCTAGACACCCAACACAGGGTCAGATACCATGGACAGTCACAGAATACCCGAACAAACCCAGCCACTGTGAAGAGGGACAGACTCACAAAATAGGTGCACCCCCCCCGGACAAGCCCAGAAACCCTGGACTGGCCCAGATACCCTGGACAGATCCAGACACCCTTGGAAGACCCAGATATCCTGCATAGTCTCAGATACACTGGCAGGTTAAGATCCTCTGGCTAGGCCCAGAAACTCAGACAGACCCAGAAACACATCATGAACAACTGCAGACATTCCAGATAAGCTAAGACACCAGTACACACTCAGACATCCAGGAAAGGGAAAAACACCACAGACAGACCCAAACACCCCAGACAGATAATACACCTAAGCTACACCCAGACACATTGGTCAAACACGGACAACTCTGACAAACCCAGACATCTCAGAGAGACACAGACAGCTACCCAGGACAAGCACAAATACCCAGGACAGGCCTAGACACTCCAAACAGGTCCATACATCACAAGCAGGCCCAGAAACCCTGAATAGACACAGACACCCCAGTCAGACCCTTTCAGACAACTTTAACAGGACCAAACACTTGGAACAGGAATAGAAACTCCAGATAGGTCCAGACACCCTGGACAGACCCAGACAGAAACATCGGAAAGGTTCGGACTCCCGGGACAGGATAAAATATCCTGGACAGGCCCAGTCTCCCTCATCAGGCCCAGTCACTCTGGACGGGGAGGGACATCTTGGACAGGTTGACACATTCTGGACAGGCCCCGATACCCCACACAGGACCATTCAGGCCCAGACAACCCAGGAAGGCTCAAAC
>NW_007009813.1:0-843 GCF_000164805.1 Carlito syrichta | reverse complement strand
GACCAGACACTCAGACAGACCCAGACACACACCCTGAACAACTGTAGACTTCCAGATAGGCAAAGACATCAGGACACAACCAGACATCCAGGAAAGGGACAAACATCACGGACAGACCCAAACCACCCAGACAGATCATACACCTCAGCTACACTCAGACACATTGGTCAAACACGGACACCCCTGACAAACCCAGACACCTCAGTGAGACACAGACAGCTATGCAGGACAAGCACAAATACCCAGGACAGACTAGAAGGTCCATACATCCCAGGCAGGCCCAGAAACCCTGAATAGACACAGACACCCCAGTCAGACCCTTTCAGACAACTTTAACAGGACCAAACCCTTGGAACAGGACCAGAAAACCCAGACAGGTCCAGGCACCCTGGAGATGCCCATACACAATAGATAGGCCTAGACACCCTGGACAGAACCAGACAGAAACCTGGAAAGGTCCAGACTCCCAGGACAGGATAAGAGATCCTGGACAGGCCCAGTCTCCCTGGTCAGGCCCAGTCACTCTGGACAGGGAAGGACATCTTGGACATGCTGAGACATTCTGGACAGGCCCCAATACCCCACACAGGACCATTCAGTCCCAGACACCCCAGGGAGGCCCAGAGATCATGGACAGGCTAAGATAGCCTGGACAGGCCCAGACTATCTGAATAGGCCAAGGCATCTCAGACAGACCCAGACAGACACGCAGACAAGCAAGGACACTCCAGACAGGCCAGACACCTGAATAAGCCAAACTATACCAGACTGGCCGAGACACTTCAGACAGACTTCCCAGAAATTCCCAGATACCCTGATAGGACTAGATACTCGAACAGGCCA
>NW_007009812.1:0-770 GCF_000164805.1 Carlito syrichta | reverse complement strand
GATGAATTAATGTATTCATTTGTATTCCTGTATACATGTATACATCATGAATGTATTCATGAAGTGAACACAAAGACCAGATCAACACATTAAAATATCACACATTTAAAACATATGAGGCAGTTCTCATTTTTTAACTTCTCCAGAACTAAATCCCCTCTAAATAAAAAGTCTGTAGAAATTAAAGTCCAAATTTTTTCATTCCCAATTTTATACCCTGACTCAGTCACTGGGTCTTACTCCGATGCCTGGGTTCCTAGGACTCTAGTTGTATCCTGGGCTACCTTTTGTAGTAGTGTATATGGCTTCTTCAGTCTTTTCAAAATTAAGCTAATTCAAATTTCTAATTAGTTCTGCTCTCTGAGGCATTAGTATTCACAAAAGTAACTGCATGTAGCTCTACTACACATGTTATCACAAGCAAAATTATGGTCCCAGAATTAAGCAGATGGTGATATCTCATTTGATATGACTGTTGCTAGCCAAAGTGCATGACAGATAGTTTTGTAGTACCTGTGTTGTAGACAGAAGGACCTGAGAGCAGCTGGATTTTAGTCCATGAAAGGCCAGTCAGCACTAGTGTCAAGAGCTCACAGCCTGTTATCTATACTCAATGAGCAGAAATTGCCCATTGACAATTATGCTCATTAATTAAATATATTTAATATGTGTGTTCATGTGTGTTTGTGGTGGTGATGGTGATGCTCCTGGAAAAGTCCCCATACATGTTTCTTCCTTCTCAGTGAGTGTCATTAAAGACTTTCCTCCTT
>NW_007009811.1:0-423 GCF_000164805.1 Carlito syrichta | reverse complement strand
CCAATTGGAAAGACTGTGATCACAGCAGTTTGGGAGGCCCAGGACAAGAGGATGGTCCTAGTTGTACGGTTTGAAAACTGCTTGGATAGCAAAGTGGGAAAAGAAAAAAAAGAAAGAAGTAAAGAAAAAAGAAAGAAAGAAGAAATAAACAAAGAAAAAATTCCATTTTCCTGCAAAACTTCTGCCTCCAGTCCTTCCTCCCCACCCCCCCCACATGTGAGGGTTCCCAAAGTTTGGCACTTTCCAGCCAAAACACCACCAATATCTGTCCCTGCTTTGGTGTGGGAGTTCTCAAGTCTCCCTGGATGGGTTCCTGCTGGCTGTCATTTCCGAGGTGAGTAATGTGCCCCAGGCAGGCAGAAACTCCGACTCAGCAATGAGGACCTTCCACCAACAAATGCCAGAGACACATCCCTCACCGGG
>NW_007009810.1:0-1024 GCF_000164805.1 Carlito syrichta | reverse complement strand
GCAGTTCTTCTGGGATCAGTCTGATCAGGACTGAGTCCAAATTTTATTCAGACTCCTTCCAACTTATATACCATTTTCTATACAAGTGTGATAATTACTTGCTGGGGGTGTACAAATTCCATGATGTATATGTGCTTTACAAACTAGCATCACAAGACCATCACGAGACTTGCAAGTTCCAAGCAAACAATTACAATTCCATGATGCATGACGTGCTTCACAAAACCTATATTGAAATAACAGGTGCATGATTTTTAACAATGATTTTACAAACCGTTTCCCATAATGTTCAATAAATCATTTATGCTGTACTTCTTGTTCTACACCATTCATGCTGTACTTCTTGTTCTAAACTCTGATTAATACAAAATTTTTCTAAGTTAAATCCTAGTTTAATAGTTCCTAATAGCTTTAATGATTAATATTATCAACTTAACATTATACTATAACCTATAAGTTTACTTAAATGACTTAATTTTTATTTATTCCATTAACCTATTATGGTTCAACATAGTGCCCTATAATTCTATAACAATTGATTCAAAACTTATTCTTGAACTACAAAACCTTACCATGACTTATATGAGTTTCATATATCTAAACTTTAATTTTTATATAATCTGATGATTGAACTTTAATACTATGCTGTATCTTATTAGGCTAATACCTTATCATTAATTCTTTCATAAATCTTATGGTAGTTGTCATACTCTTGAACAAGGAAATGTATGGTTGCCATGATGATGGCCATGGGCTGAAGCAAACAGAGTTTTGGCATGTAATGAAACTAGAAAAACGTTCTGCCTGGCTAGAGGCAGGGCAATAAAACTATTACGGTAATTTAGTTTCTAATCTTAGCTCTAGGAGAAACTGCTTTCGGGAACAAAAGCTGACTGACCAGTCTACCATGAAATAGAAGTTTTAAAATGTCTGGAAAGAAGTACAACTTAGAAGGGACAAAGACATATAAAACAATTCTGCTGTGCACTTTCCATCAGGCATATTGAGATTTACTTAAAAGTTT
>NW_007009809.1:0-759 GCF_000164805.1 Carlito syrichta | reverse complement strand
TTTTAGGACTGAGGACGGCTATAACCCGATTCATTTTCTTCCTGGGCAGAGAGTCGTGTATTTTTCTGTATATTAGTACTCTCCATACATAGATCGTGCTTCGAAACTCTGATTCTTTTTCGCCCGTTCCAAGATTTTGGGGACTGAGGACTCGTGTAATCCAGTTTCCTTATTCTTTCTTAGCACATGGTCATGTAGTTGCCTGTGTATAAGGACTCATTTCCACAGATTCATGCTTAAGAAACCCTGTTTCGGGTGTAACCCATAGCAAGACGACCTGAAGTTTTTTGGGGATTGAGGGCACGAGTAACGCAGATTTCTTATTCTTACTTAGCAATAGATAGGGAAATTTCCTGTATGTGAGGACTCCCATTACTCAGATTCCTACTTCAAATCCAGATTCGAGGTTACCTCTTAGGAAGACGGCCTGTAGTTTTTGGGATTGAAGACTCATGTAAACAAGATTCATTTTTCTTCCTTAGCAATATGACATGTAGTTTCCTGTATATGAGAACTGCTATTACCCACATTCATGCCTGGAATCTCTGATTCTTCTTTAGCCGAGAGCAAGATGCCCTGTAGATTTTCAGGACTGAGGACTCATATAACCCAGATTCCATATTTTTAGCAATAACCGTGCAGTTGCCTGTATATGAGTACTCCCTTTCCCAGATACGTGCATTGAAATATGATGCTTGTTTAGACCTTAAGAAGAGGTAATACATTTTTATGGGGTTTGAGAACACATGTCACCCAGAT
>NW_007009808.1:0-4170 GCF_000164805.1 Carlito syrichta | reverse complement strand
CGCAGGTAGTTTTTTTTTTTTTTGAGTTGGAGTCTCACTCGGTTGCCCAGACTGGAGTGCAGTGGCCACTTCTGCCCACCACAGCCTCGACCTGCTGGACTCCAGTGATCCTTCCACCTCAGCCTTCCAAGTAGCCAGAATTACAGGCATATGCTACCACGCCCAGCTGATTTTTTGATTTATTGTAGAGATGAGGTCTCGAACCCACGGGCTCAGGCAATCCACTCACCTCAGCCTCCCAAAGGTGCGGGATTACAGGCTGAGCCACCGAGCCTGGCTCTGCAGGTAGTTTTTAAACCACACCCCTCCCAACCCACCTTAATCAAATCTCAAAACTACAAAAAGCACAGCCTCTCATCCCCAGTTTGGTCTCAAAATTGAACAAATTCAGAAAATCTACATAAGAAAAAATAGGGGATATAGCAAACAAAAATGAAAGCTATCCCTCCTCTCACTGAACAACAGAATTAAAGAAGAAGAGAAGAAAGGGGAGGAAAACCATCACAAATGAAGAAGAATCAAAGGAAGACCACAAGTCCCACTCAGACTTCTGGGAAGACAGCATCTGAGAATACAGATTTCAGAACTCAAACAATGAAGAACCCCCAGAATGACTGGTCTCAAGCCACAAATCCAGACATCAAGATATTAATAGAGACAGTGAATAGAAATGATGAGCAACAAGAGGCAAAAATGAAGGAGTTGAGATGACGGCAATAAAGAATACAGTAAACAAAATAAATAACAAACTGACAAACATGGAAATCAGACTTAGCTAAGTTAATAGCCTAACAAATCACCTAAGGGAGTGGGAAAGACAAGACCACCAAACCCCAACTCCAGCAGAAGAATCCAGATCACCAAAGTAAAAGCCTAACCCAAGAAGTAGAAGATAAAAATATCATAGAAAAAAAAATCAATGAATAAAAAAACTCATTCTTTGAAAGAATAAACAGTATTGATGAACACCCTAGCCAGACTGATCAAGAAAAAGAGAGAAAGAGCCCAACTAAACACAATTAGAAATGCAAAATATCAAATCACAATGGACCATAATGAAATACAAAAAATTTATCAGAGATTACTATGCACACCTCTATGGAAACAAACTAAAAAATGTAAATGAAATGGAAGACATTCTGACATTGCACAACCTCCCAAGGTGAACAAAAGAAAAAATTAAAACATTAAACAGTCTAATGAAAACCCAGGAAACTGACTCCATTATAAGAAAACTACCCACAAAAAAAAAAACTCCTGAACCAGATGGCTTTCCATTTGAGTCCCACAAAACATACAAGGAGGAGCTCATACCAATTCTTTTGAAAGTATTCCAAGCAATCAAGAAAGATGGGACTGTCCCCAAATCATTTTATGAAGCTAACTTCTCACTGATCCCAAACTAGGTAAAGATTAAAGAAAGAAAGAGAACTACAGGTCAACATCCTTGATGTACATAGATGCAAAAATACTCAACAAGTTTCTATCAAATCAAATCCAAAACAAATCTCAAAAATTATCCACCATGACCAAGAAGGCTTCACCCCAAAGGATGCAGGACTGGTTCAGCATACAAAAGACCATAAATGTAATTAAATAAATGAGTAGATGTAAAAATAGGAATCATATGATTATATCATTAGGCAGAAAAAACTTTTGGTAAAATACAGCATCCCATCTTAATAAAAACTCCTGAACACCTAGGCATAGAAGTTACATACCTCAAAATAGCAAAAGACATCTCTGACAAAGTTGCTGCCAACATATTGCTCAATGGACAAAAATCAGAAACATTTCCCCCGGAAAACTGGAACAAGACAAGGTTGTCCACTTTCACCCGTTCTGTTCAACATAGTGTTGGAGGTCCTAGCTAGAGCACTCAGACAAGAGAAAGAAGTCAGAGGTATTCAATTACAAAAGGAGGAAGTCAGAAGCTATCCCTCTTTGCTGATGATATGATTCTATACCTCAAAAATCCAAGAGAATATGTCAAAAACCTGCCTGCACTGATAAAGGTCTTTGGCAAAGTTTCAGATTACAATATAATGTACAAAAGACAGTCGTATTCTTATACATCAGCAACAAACAAGAAAAGAGCCAAATAAAAAGCACTATCCCATGCACAATAGAAAACCAAACGGTGAAATACCTCAACATCTTCTTAACCAGAGCAGGGAAAGACCTTTACAATGAAAACCACAAAACATTGCTCAAAAAATCAAAGATGACATAAACAAATGGAAAAATATTCCATGTTCATGGACAGGAAGAATTAACATTGTTAAGATGTCCATCCTATCAAAGGCAATCTACAGATTTAATGAAATACCCATTAAATTACCAGCATGATTCTTAGATCTGGAACTGACAATACAGAAATTCATATGGCAACATGAACGATTGTGAATAGTCAAAACAATCCTCAGAAAAAGGAAACAAAGTGGAAAGTATCACACTTCCATACTTTAAACTTTATTATAAGACTACAATAATCAAAACAGTCTGGTGTTGGTACAAGAACAGGCATATAGACCAATGGAACATAACAGAGATTCCAGAAGCAAAACCTCAATTTCTCAACCAACTCATCTTTGACAAAGCCTCCACTAACCACCACTGGGGAGAGGAGAATTTATTCAGAAAGTGGTGCTGGGAAAACTGCCTGACCACACGCAGAAGTTTAAAACAAAATCCCTTCCTATCACTACATAAAAAAAAATCATCTCTAAATGGATCAAATACCTAAACATGAAGTATCAAAATATAAGGACATTAAAAAACGCAGGAGACACCCTTATGGAAATTGGAACTGGCAACTAATTTCTGATCAAAACCCCAAATGCTCATGCCATGAGAGATAAGATAGACAAGTTATATCTCATCCAACTGAAAAGGTTCTGCAAATCAAAAGAAACAATCATGAGAGTGGAGAGACAGCCCCCAGTATGGGAAAAAAATATTTGCCAACTGTATATCTGACAAAGGCTTAACATCTAGGATCTGCCGGGCTCGGTGGCTCAGCCTGTAATCCCGTGCCTTTGGGAGGCTGAGGTGAGTGGATTGCCTGAGCCCGCGGGTTTGAGACTCGCCTGGGCAGCAAGACCTCATCTCTACAATAAATCAAAAAAATCAGCCGGGCATGGTAACGCATGCCTGTAATTCCGGCTACTTGGAAGGCTGAGGTGGAAGGATTGCCGGGGCCCAGCAAGTCGAGGCTGCGGTGGCCGGGAGCAGCCACTGCACTCCAGTCTGGGTGACAGAGTGAGACTCCAACTCAAAAAACAAACAAACAAACAAAAAAACCATCTAGGATCTATAAGAAACCTAAAGTGCTGAAAATAAACCAAAAAACCCTATTAAAAAGTGTGCAAATCATATAAATAGACACTTCTCGAAAGAAGGCAACCAACAGATACATGAAAAAATGACACCTAACTCTAGTAGAATGGCCATCATCAATAACTCATAAATAAATAAACCGACTGTGGAGAATATAGAAGGAAAAGGAAGCACATATACACGTTGGTGGAAGTATAAACTAGTACAACCTGTGTGGAAAACTGTGTGGCAGTTCCTGAAAGACCTAAAAATTGACCTCATGTAAGACCCAGCAATCCTTCTCGGAATATACCCAAAGCAACTCAAATCACGCTGTGAAAAAGATACCTGAGACTGGTCTTGGTGGCTCAACCTGTAATCCCAGCACTCTGGGAGGCCAAGGTGAGAGGACTGCCTGAGTTAGGGGATTCAAGATCAGACTGGGCAACTTGGTGAGACCTCATCTTGACAACAAATCCCAAAAATCAAGTCGGACATGGTGGCATGTGTCTGTGGTTCCAGCTACTTGGAAGGCTGAGGAAAAGGACCGCATAAGACCTGCAAGTCAAGGCAGCAGTGACTGAGTGTGCCACTGCACTCCAGACTGGACAACATGAGTGAGACTCCAACTCAAGAAAAAAAGAAAAAATTCTTGCACATGCATGTTTATTGCAACATTACTCACAATAGCAAAAACATGAAAGCATCCATGCTGTCCATCGAAACTGCACTGAATTAAAAAAATGTGGTACATACACACAATGGATTATTATGCAGCCATAAAGAAGGATACAATTATGAACTTTGCAACAACTTGGATGGATTTAGAATCTATAATACTGAGTGATCTAT
>NW_007009807.1:0-1133 GCF_000164805.1 Carlito syrichta | reverse complement strand
TGAATTTGTGCTTTGAGACCCATTCATTCTGGGGACTCTTCATTCTTTTGAGTTCCAAAGTCTATATTCTCAGGTGCTGTCTTTCAGGGGTCTGGAGAGTGCCTGTGTTTTTCTGTTGTTTCCTCTTCATTTGTGATGGTTTTCCCCCCACTTTTCTCCACTCTTTAATTTCATTGCTCCGTGATTGGAGGGGTAGCTTTCACTTCTGTTTGCTCTATCCCCTGTTCTTCCTTATGTAGATCCTCTGGGTTTGTTCAATTTTGAAGTGGGACTTGGGGATTGTGCTGTCCTTTTTCAGTTTTGAGATTTGATTAAGGTGTAATAGGGGGAGCTATGACTCAGAAGCTATCTGCAGATCACAGTATCTGGTGACTGGTGTTTGGGCTCCCTGGAATCCACTTCCCACCACCTTGCAATCTCTCTGTGTGGTGGGAGCATATGTATGCCCCCTGAAACCAAAATGAGATAAGGAGAAGGAAAAGAACAGAGAAAGAAAGAAGGGATATGAAAGGAAGATGAAGAGAAAGAAGAAGAAGGCAAATAGACACACTAACGAACAGATAAACAAATATAATAAAAAATCAAAGATGCACTCTCCCACAAATATACCCATATTAAAAAAAGAGGAATAAAAATAGGGCGAATCAAATCAGAAAAGACTCAGATATATGTAGAGAGAGAATTGGGGGAAAAAAATCTTTCTTGTAGCTGTTTCTGGAACTTCAGATTCCAGATTCCTTTTCCTTCCTCCCTCCCCCTTTACTGTCATGTCCCCTGTGCCACTGCTTTTGGTGGGCAGTAAGGAGTGGGCTCTGGCCACTAGCCCATGCCATCTTCTCTCAGCCCAGGCAGATGGGACTGCTCTCCACGTGGGTCGGGCGCCCCACAGACTGCTGGGGGAAGCGGGGTGAAGCAGATCAGGACTCACTCCCCCTCAGCCACTGCTGAGGTCTTCCAATCCAGCTGCACACATTCGCACTTGATCCAGTGTGGGGGGTGGGGCATCTGTCTCTCCAGTATCCTGCACCCAGAGTATCCTCCCTGGAGAAATGATGGTGATCCAGAGGGGTGCAGAGATGACTCCTTAGTCTCAGGATGCAGGCTGCCCAGAATCAGGGGAGCTAGGGAAGGTC
>NW_007009806.1:0-791 GCF_000164805.1 Carlito syrichta | reverse complement strand
CCACTTTGAGTTAATTGTGTGAAGTTTGTGTGAGGTGTGAGTTTTAGGTTGTAGCTCATATTTTGGACCGCGGATGCCCTACTGCTGCAGCCTCATTTGTTGAAAAGGCTATCGTTGCTCCATTGAGTCGTTTATGCACCTTTGTCAAAAGTCAGATGTCTTAACTTTTGTGTCCGTCCCTCTGCCAGTTCCACACTGTCTTGGTATAGTAAACGGGAGGACTGGGCAGAGAGGTTTCTCTCATTTTGTTGTTCTTTTTCCAAATTGTTGACGTTATCCTAGGTATTGTATGTAACTAACATCAAAGTTTACTGGTTGCCAGAGACCAGCTCCAGCTGGGTTCAGGGTACCCCAAAGGTGGAGACAGCATCAGCGATTGGGGGGAAGAAGAAAGAGAGAGAGAGAGAGAGAGAGAGAGAGAGAGAGAGAGAGAGAGAAAGAAAGAGACTGGATTCCAGTCTAGTGCAGAAGCCGTTTATTGGGAATTACAACGGGTCTTTTATACACAGTTGGGTGTGTGAGGGGCGTTCCCCACCCACCAGATGTTCTTTCAGGTATAATCCCATAACCTAATCCATGAAACCTTAATCCATGACTGCCTTTAAACCCTTTTCGTACTGCCCATATACCCTTTTCATATTGCCTATAAACCCTTTTTGTACTAATACCAAGTGAAGCAATTCTATAGAGACTTAAGTACTTACTTTACAAACTAAAGTGGCCCATCCCAGAATGTTTGGAATGTGGCCCAGTCCAAAGTTCACAGTGGGCTACCTGCAAGTAACCCAGCC
>NW_007009805.1:0-899 GCF_000164805.1 Carlito syrichta | reverse complement strand
CCTACATCACAGACTAGCTTCAGCTAGTCTATCTTAAATGCACTGAGAACACTTACATTAGCCTGTGGCTGGGCAAATCACCCAACACAAATCTGTCTTAGAATAAAGCACTGATTACACATGTAATTTACTGAATACTGTACTAAAGGTGAAAAACAGCATGGCTATATAGGTATTCAAAGCACAGTTCCTACTGAATGAGGACTGGCTTCACACCATTGTAAAGTTGAAAAACCATAACTCAAACCGTCATTAAATCGGATACCATTTGTATACTGTTTTATAGCAAGAAAAGAGAAGAGTAAAATGCATGAGAAAGAAGAGTATATTAATAGACTTTTCAGATAAGTGTGACTATCATTCTGATTTTATACCAAAAACTCAGCAAGTGGTAACTTTACAAAGGTTAGCTGCAATGTTCAATCGCAAACCTTACCAGTAAACCTTTCTTTCTGTATTATATAACTCATTGCTTTATCTTACACTTTGTTTTTGCTTTTTTTGAGTTGGAGTCTCACTCTTGTCACGCAGGCTGCAGTGTAGTGGCATGCTCATGGCCACCGCAACCTCGACCTGCTGGGCTCAAGTGACCCTTCCACCTCAGCCTTCCAAGTAGCTGGAACCACAGGAACACGCCACCATGCCAGGCTAATTTTTTGATTTATTGTAGAGATGAGGTCTCGCCAAGTTGCCCAGGCTGGTCCGGAACATGTGGGCTTATTAGGCAATCCTCTCACCTTGGCCTCCCAAAATCCTGGGATTATAGGCATGAGCACTTTGAATTAACATTTTACGTACTGGTTCGCTGAGTTACACAGGTTTTTTTAGACAGTGACAGATTTCATTCCATAGTACTCCCAAATCATATTTGTTAAAAGCACTACAGATCTCATCAGAAA
>NW_007009804.1:2793-4161 GCF_000164805.1 Carlito syrichta | reverse complement strand
AAATTAAGAGGGACAAAATTATGAACTTTAAAAAAGTGACTCCTGCTCTCATAAAAAAAAAACTAATACAAAATCTGTGGGTCTTGTATTTCCCCCCATTGTTAAAGATACACCAACTCCTCTCCATGAAAACCCACTTAGTGTGTTTTTCCGTGAGGGCATCTGCTCCCCTCCCCAACATTATAGATTTTGGAGTACTCTTATGATGATCATTTTGTGCTGGTGGCTGGAAATGTGGACCATGTTTGCGGCTACAGTTGTAAGACTTCTGTATTCATTTTTTACACTACATTTACTCCTTGTTTTATCTATTACTTCCAAATCTCCATTTCCCCTTGTTCTATTTTTTTAATCAACCACTTATTTTAGTGTCCTATATTTTATTAAACACGTTTAAGTTGCCATGATTCTTTCATGGAGTACAAATAATTAATGAATTAGGGATCACAGAAGTTATATAATTCATTTTCTAATTTACCAAACCAAAAAAAATTTTTTTTGAGAGAAAATATAAATTCGATTGAGAAAGCAATCTGAAAATGACGTTATTTTTTTTCTTTAAGAAAGATTTGAGTGTTTGGGCGGGAAGGAGAAGATAGAAAAAACCTAGAATCTTATATGAAGTTTGATTAGATCATTTCTTCATATTTTCTAAATTGCTGGCCTTTCCAACATTAATTTTATAGTCTAGGCTAAAAAGTTGAACAAGCTCATATTTTGCTGCTTTAAAGAGGTGTCTGTTTCTTATTCTATATCACTTGGTTTATTTTACAACGCTGAAGTGTGTTATGCTTGGTGTGTCCTAGGTATTGTTTAAATATGTCAGAAAGATCAGCTCATTTGCCAAAAGAACTTTATGAGGCAAGTACTTCTTGGAGTCCCACTTCACAGATGTGGAAACTGAGGCCCAGACAGCCAGAGGGTCAGAGTCTGATGGTCTCCACCACCCGGGCTTCTAGCCCACACACTGTGTTCTCTCCCTCGTTTGCTTCCATGACCCACACAAAACTTACATCTGCTGTTGCTTTTTCTCTAATCTTGACCCTTTTTAGTCATAAACAAGAAAAAGAGCAAAGTTGTGTTTCCTCTAACTTTCAGGAAATCTTTCTTTTCAGGCTTCTCACTTGGCATAAGAGAAGTTACAGCACTAATCTGACTCAATACTGGAAATATAAGTGCCTTGTATGTTTTAGAAGAGGGTTCAGAGCGATGGATCAGATAACCCCCAACACCACGTAGTTGACAGAACACAAGTAGTGTGCCGCTACCCTTAGAAAGGCCTGCTTACAAGGCTAGTCCCAGAGGGCATCTGGGAACTTGGGTTCTGAGTGCTCCCGTCATTTCCTAATTGTTCAATGTGGTGTACTG
>NW_007009804.1:0-1732 GCF_000164805.1 Carlito syrichta | reverse complement strand
CAAAACTACCAAATACTAAGATAAATTTCTCATTTGCAAGATTGCAAATTCCATCTCTTCAGAGTCATTTAATCACAAGTGTTTTTGGAGGGACTTTCATGCACCCCACACTGGATGTGACAGGGGCCGTGGTGAAAACACTTAGCATGGCCTCTCTTCACAAAGAGCTTGAAATCAGGAGGGGATTCAAGAAGTATATTCATCATCAAATATAGGAAAACAGAATTGCGTTCGACACTGTGGTTTTCTAACTGCCAGATACTGTTGATTGCTCAAATCTTTTTGCCCGCAGAGTTCTCCTTTTTTTGGAACATGTGATTAGACTCAGTCAATGACAACAATCATCTTCCTCATAGGATAGGTTATTTTTCAGGTTCATTTCTAATTAAGAATGGCTCTGTGGCCTGCTTAAGGTTAATGAGATGTAAGAGTTTATCAGTAGGGGATTGTGGTGATACTTCTTGTTAGTCTTGCTTCCCTGAATGCAGATATGATATGATACCTGGAGCTGCATCAGTGTATTTATGTATGAATAAGCTATTTAAATTTGCATAAATCATATGTAACATAACACTTCTTACATTTTCACTGAACAATAAAGTTTTGAGATTTCTCAATGTTTTATATGTAGATATATTTTCTTCCTGTTAACTGAGAAATAAGCCAACAAATAAAATTATAGCAACATAAATATATGCCGGGCTCGGTGGCTCAGCCTGTAATCCCATGCTTTGGGAGGCTGAGGTGAGTGGATTGCCTGAGCCCGCGGGTTTGAGACCCACCTGGGCAACTTGGCAAGACCTCATCTCTACAATAAATCAAAAAATCAGTCGGGCGTGGTAGCACTTGCCTGTAATTCCGGCTACTCAGAAGGCTGAGGTAGAAGGATCGCTGGAGCCCAGCAGGTCGAGGCTGCGGTGGCTGGGAGCAGCCACTGCACTCTAGTCTGGGTGACAGAGTGAGACTCCAACTCAAAAAAAATATATAAATGTAAAGTTTGTTTTAATGTTTTCTCATTATAAGTTAAGCAGCAATAGATATCTAAAACCAATTCTTGTTCTCGTGCAAAATTTTAGGAATTTTTGAGAGTCAATCTACAGCCCCTTTTTTCCCCTAGATACTGATAACTGAGTCTGTAGTACTTATAAGGAAAAGCATATATGCCACCAAACTTATATGAAAGCACCAATTTCTCCACATATTTTAAAAAATTGATATCATCAGACTTCTACAGTGTTGAACTTATTTAAAACATAACTTATTATAGGTTCAATTTTGTATAATCTGTTTGGATTTCATTGCATTTCTGCATATTTGGAAAAATGTAAATGCAACATTTGTAAGAAAAAATTTTCTATCATTATTATTTATTTTTATTTTTATTTTTAATCATAAAGATATGTCTTGCCAAGTTGCCCGGGCTGGTCTTAAACCTGCATGCTCAGGCAATCCACCTTGCCTCGGTCTCCCAAAGTTCTGGGATGACAGGCTGAGTCACTGAGCCCAGCCTGTGTCATTAATTTTGAAAAGCAAAATGTTATACTTGAAGGACATGTTGATCAATAATTATGTACCATGGTCTTCTTCACTAGTCCCATCAAAATACTTAATGCTAGAATTTTTTTTCATCTCGGACACTGTAGTATTGCTCCACTTTTTAAAAATTTCTTTGGCCATTTGAATCTGTGGTGAATCTGATTATAATACAAGTTTGAGCTGAGATCATTTCTAT
>NW_007009803.1:0-751 GCF_000164805.1 Carlito syrichta | reverse complement strand
CTGCATCATTACTTTTAAAGTGGATTCTGTAGACAACATATTTTAAGTTAATTTTCAAAAATTAGGTTGGTCTTGCATTTTTTTTGCTGCCTTGTTAAAAAATGAGGGTATTTAGACCATTGACATTTTAAAAACAGCTTTATAGCCGGGCTCAGTGACTCAGCCTATAATTCTGTGCCTTGGGAGGCTGACGTGAGTGAATTGCCTGAGCCCGTGGGTTCAAGGCCCACCTAGGCAACTTGGTGAGACCTCATCTCTACAGCAAATCAAAAAACTAGCTGGGTGTGGTAATGCATACCTGTAATTCCAGCTACTTGGAAGGCTGAGGCAGAAGGATCGCCAGAGCCCAGCAGGTGGAGGCTGCGGTAGTCGGGAGCAGCCACTGCACTCCAGTCTGGGAGACAGAGTGAGACTCCAACTCAAAAATAAATAAATAAGTAAAATTAAAAAATAAATTAATCAAATAAAAACAGCTTGATTTAGATATAAATGGCATACAAGGCAATTTATTCATTTAAAGTTCACAATCCAAAGTGTTCTAGTATATTTGAAGGGCTGTCTAACCATCATCACAGTCTCATTTTGGAAGCACTATACACATTTGGTATAAATATCAGCATGATTGCATCCTAACCTATCATCCAGTTCTTTGTTTCTTTTTAGTCTTATGGGTTTTATGTTGGGAGCCAACATCTATAGCTACATGGCTGAGGCCTGTAAAGGCCCATCTGGAAGATCGCCTCCGACATAG
>NW_007009802.1:0-3265 GCF_000164805.1 Carlito syrichta | reverse complement strand
CTGCAGCCTTGACCTGCTGGGCTCCAGCAATTCTTCCACCTCAGCCTTCCTAGTAGCCAGAATACAGGCATGCGCTACCATGCCCGGCTGATTTTGTGATTTATTGTAGAGATGAGGTCTCGCTGCCCAGGCGGGTCTCGAACCCGCAGGCTCAAGCAATCCACTCACCTCAGCCTCCCAAAGGCATGGAATTACAGGCTGAGCCACCAAGCCCGGCTTCTTTTTTTCTTTTTCTTTTTTTTTGAGATGGGCCTGGCACATTCGTTCTGCCCCCAACTCGAAGAGAAGTGTAAGAACCTCCACTTTGTTTTCAGAGACCTGTCAGTTTCTCTCTCTCTCTCTCTCTCTCTCTCTCTCTCAGAGTTAGAATCTCACTCTGTGGCCCAGGGTGGAGTGCAGTGGCATGCTCACAGCTACTACAGCCACGACCTGCTGGGCTCAGGTGATCCTTTCCACCTTAGCATTCCAAGTAACTGGAATTACAGGTACATGCCACCACACCCAGCTTTTTTTATTGTAGAGATGAGGTCTCCCCAAGTTGCCCAGGCTGGTCTCCAACCCCTGGGCTCAGGCAATCCCCTCGTTCTCACTTCCCAAAGTGCTGGGATTATAAGCATGAGCCACCACACCCAGCTTCAGTTTCTCTCTTTAGCATTCCTTCCTGCGTAGCCTTGAACTTCAGCAGATGTCACGGGGGACCTAGGCTGCCTGTGTGAGACCCCTTGAGTGTCCCACTTTGTTTCTCAGACCCCATGTGACTGCCAGAAGCTCTGCTGGCTCCTCTGCCCGGCAGCAACGCCTTCTGTGCAGGACAAGCCCAGATGAACAATCTCTGGTGCTGCCCAGAGTCAGAAAGTGCCCCCAAGGCAAGAGCGCTCCCTTCTTGGCCGAAATGCTAACCCTTCCCTGGAATGTGAGTCTCTGGAGAACTTTCTGTTGTTTTGATGCGTATCGTTCCCGTTCACTTGGCTTTTCAAATTGTCTCCGGAAGAAGACAGTTTGGCTTGCTGGGGACTAGTCCGTCCTATACAGACGTATTCAAAGAGATATTAGCATGAATCGAAAAATTAGGACCAAACCGATCGTGAAATCACTCTTTGCTCTCTCTCTTCCTCCTTTCTTTTTTTCTTTTTCTTTTCCTTTTTCTAGTAGCCCTCTAGATGGAGATGTAGAGAAAGAAGGGTGTTGGGGTCAATTCCAGACCTCCTGCTTACCTAGCGTGTGACATTAGAACATAATTCAAACACCCCATCTCTCAGTTTGATTTGAAAATGAGGATTCTGTGAAAATCAAGCGAGGGGCTGAGCATGGTGTCTCACGCCTGTAATCCCAGCACTTTGGGAGGCAGAGGCAAGAGGACTGCCCGAACCCAAGGGTTCGAGACCAGCCTGGGCAACTTGGCAAGACCTCGTCTCTACGAGAATTCAAGAAAAATGTGCCAGGTGTGGTGGCGCACACCTGTAGTTCCAGCTACTTGGAAGGCTGAGGCAGGATCACCTGAGTCCAGCAGGTCGAGGCTGTGGTGGCTGTGAGCATGCCACTGCACTCCAGCCTGAGTGACAGAGTGAGACTCTGACTCAAAAGAGAAAAAAAAGAAAAGAACATCAGGTGGGGGCCACTGTATGGCACCACGCAAATGGGCTGCATGTGGGTTTTTTCTCCTCTTCTCTCTCCTCTTTCCAAAGCTGGTTTGACCAAGCTTTCTCTTACCCAGTGCCTGGATTTTTGTTGTTGTTGTTGTTTTTTCCCCCATAAAGGGATCAAGGCTTAGTGGTCTAAAGGTGATTTCTGGACACAGTGGTTCATGCCTGTAATCTTTTTTTTTTTTTTTTTTTTGAGTTGGAGTCTCACTCTGTCGCCCAGACTGGAGTGCAGTGGCCGCTTCCAGTGATCCTTCCACCTCAGCCTTCCAAGTAGCCAGAATTACAGGCATGCGCTACCACACCTGGCTGATTTTTCAATTTATTGTAGAGATGAGGTCTCGCTGCCCAGGCGGGTCTCGAACCTGTGGGCTCAGGCAATCCACTCACCTCAGCCTTCCAAAGGCGCGGGATTACAGGCTGAGCCACCAAGCCCGGCTCATGCCTGTAATCTTAGCACTTAGGGAGGCCAAAGTGAGAGGACTGCTTGAGCCCAGGAGTTCAAGACCAGCATGGGCAACATAGCGAGACTTCATCTATAAAACATGTAAAAATGAGCCTGCATGGTGTAGTCCCGGCTACTCTGAACCATGGTTGTGCCAGTGGACTCCAGCTGGACTCCAGCCTAGGCAGCAGAGAGTGATCCCGACTCAAAAAAAAAAATGTTTTTTCTGCTCACTGGCTACTAGTGGAGGTTCCACCAAGATCCCAGAGACCTCCAAACTCGGCCCGGAGGGTCTCAACTCAACGCCGGCGGGTGACTGCACTCTACTATCTGTCTGTCTGCCTGTTTGTTAGCTTGTCTGTCTGTCTGCTTATTTGTTACTTGTTTGTTAGTGCGCTTCTTGTAGAATATCAATGTCCAACCCGTAAGGCCAGAAGAAGGTGTGGGCAGACACACCCTGGGGTCGCCGGCCGGGGATCCTGGGAGACGTTCCAGGCCCCCCCCATCTGGAGGACAGGTGGAAGCTGTCTGTCCTCACCTGTACCTGTAAGGGAATCCAGAGTGCTGAGAAGCGTGGACTCGGCCTGTGTTCAGTTTACCTCCCGGGCGCACTGGTGGACCGGCAAGAGGGGATTGTCTGGTACCCCGATTTTTCAGGTATGCACCAGACCCCCATTTGGAGGATAGTGCTGTCCTCATATCTGGAGGTAGCCCAGCACCAAGAGGCGCGGACTTACCTTCAGATCGGTTTCGTCTGTCTCCATGGCCGTAGGAAAACATATTTTTATGTGGGTGGCATCTTTTTGTCTGCTGTGTTTGTGTGTGTGTTACTGTGGACGGAAAACATGGGACAGAGACTGACTAAAATCCTCTAACTCTTATGACTGATCATTTCTCGGACGTAAAGAAAAGGGCTGATAATCTAAGTGAAATTGTTTCTAAAAAAAAAAAAATGACTGTCCTTCAATGTAGGATGGCCATCTGAGGGCACGTTCTCGCTAAGTTTTGCTTTGCAGGTTAAGCATATTATCTTCCTGTTCTCCGTAAGGCCGCCCAGGTGCCTTACATCCTCGTATGGCAGGATGTAACTGATAACTCCCCCCCACCGTGGCCAAATCTTTTATTCCACCCAAACAGGCCGATGCTCAGAGTCCTGGCTCACAGGAAACAAAGCCCAGCC
>NW_007009801.1:0-802 GCF_000164805.1 Carlito syrichta | reverse complement strand
TATCTTTTAAATGTATTTGTGGACTTAGTGTGTTGTATATTTTATTAGAAATTTTGCTTCGATGTTCTGTATGTGTGGATTTAAATTTTCTGCTTTGTATTTTCATTGTTTAATTTTTTATAAAAATTATTGTATCCTTATTTTCCATGAATAATCTGAATTTATGTAATAAATAATATTATCAAATGTCTGTGTGTGTGTGTGCTTATCTAGTAAATCTCTTCTTTAGTAAAATGTCTATGCAAATCTTTGCCCATTTTTTATTGAGTTGGTTTTTGTCTGTTACTGAGAGTGTGTTTACAGGTTATGTAGTTTATTTCTTTCACAGATATGTGTTTTACAAATATTTTGTCTTCTGTACTTTTTCTTAACGTGTCTTTTAAGAAACTTAGTTTTCTTCATTTTGATGAAAACCAATGAGTCTTTTTAAAAATTTACCAAACAAACTTGCCATACCTGGGTTTCAATTTTTTAAAACTCTTTGTAGTATTAGGTTTTACACTTAGATATGAAATTCATTTTTTGTATATATTTCAAAATATATGTTAAGATACTTTTTGCATAAGATGTCCAATTTTTCTAACATTGCTTGTCGGAAAGACTAAAATACCTCCAAAAGATAAAAAAATGGATCAGTTTTTGAATGCTCTATTTCCTTCTATTGATCTGCATTTCTAGTCTTTCTCTGTTAATGAAATTTAATTTTTTCATGCTTACTAATCCAGAAACTTAGATTTAGATTTACATACATCTTTTAAATATGGAATTATAAGTATTAAAAACTGTTAGAGCTTTGTCCCAC
>NW_007009800.1:2351-4836 GCF_000164805.1 Carlito syrichta | reverse complement strand
CCCAATTTATCTAGTTAGTCAGTTGTTTAGCCAGTTTACTTAACTAGCTGGCATCCATAGCTAGCCAGGTGGCTAGCCAGCTGACTTAAATAGGTAGCTACCAATGTATTCCACTTGATAGCCAGCTGACTTAAGAATCTAGCTACCAAGCTAACCAGTTGGTTAGCCAGCTGATTAAGTAGCTAGCTACCCAACTAGGCTGCTGGATAGTCAGCTGCCTTAACAAGCTGATTAACTAGCTAACCAGCTCTCTCAATTAGCTGATTTAACTAGCTAGTTTCCTAAATAGCCAGATGACAACCATCTGAAATAACTAGCTAGCTAGCGGACTTAACTAGCTGACTTAACTAGCTAGCCAGATGGCATATATAGCTGACTTAACTAGCTGAAATATCTAACTATCCAGTTGTTTAGCCATGTGAATTGACTGGCTTTTTGACTAGCAAGTGTGCAGGCTAGCCAATTGACTTAACGAGGTGACTAATTTATCTAGGAAGCTGGTAAGCAGGCTGAATTAACTACTTGATAAACGAGCTAGGCAGTTGGCCAGGCCGGTGCCTTAACTAGCTGATTTAACTAGTTATCCAACTGGCTAGTCAGCTGACTTAACTAGTTCTTTATATAGCTATCTATCTGGTTAGCCAGTTGACTTAATTAGCTGCCTTAATTACCTAGAAAGCTGGATAATCAACTGAAATAACTAGCTCGCTACTTAGCTAACGAACTGACTAGACAGCTGACTTAACTAGCTGACATAAATAGCTGGCCTG
Organism: Carlito syrichta; assembly: GCF_000164805.1. Classification (NCBI taxonomy): domain Eukaryota; kingdom Metazoa; phylum Chordata; class Mammalia; order Primates; family Tarsiidae; genus Carlito; species Carlito syrichta. The sequence goes on along the minus strand of NW_007009800.1, from coordinate 4,066 downwards.
CTTGCTTGAGAGCTGAATTAACTTGTTTGCTATATTGTTAGCCTTCTGGCTTGCCAACTGACTAAACTAGATGACTTAACTTGTTAGCCAGCTCTCAAACCAGCTGAGTTAATTAGCAACCTACCTGGCTTGCCAGTTGGATAAACAACTGATTTAACTAGGTGACTTAACTAGCTAGCCAGCAGTCTATACTGCTGACACAATTGCCTTGGTACCTAGCTAGCCAGCTGGATAGCCAGCTGACTTAACTAGCTAGCTACCTAGCTAACCAGCTGTCTATTGAGCTGACTTTACTAGGGTACTTAAATAACTACCTACTGTCTAGCCAGCTGACTTAACTAGCTAGCTACCCAGCTATTCAGCAGGCTAGCAAGCTGACTTAACTTACTGATATAACTAGCTAGCAAGCTAACTTAACTAGCTGACTTAACCAGCTAGTTACATAGCTCACCAGCTGGCTTAACAAACTGACTTAACTAGCTAGCTACCTAGATAGTTATGTAGCTAGTCAGCTGACTTAACTATCTGATTTATCGAGCTACATAGCTGACAAAACTAGCTAACATATATACCTAGATTTCTAGGTAAGCAGCTGACTTAACTAGCAGAAATAACGAGCTAGCCAGAGGGCTACCCATCTGAATTAACTAGCTTTTTAATTAGCTAACCAGCTGTATAGTCAACAGACTTAATGAGCTTTCTTAACTAACTAGGCAGCAGGTTGCCTAGTTTAGCTGACTTAACTAGTTGACTTAATAGGATAGTCATCTGGCTAGCCAGGTGGCTTACTAGCTGGCTACCTATCTAGCCAGCTGGCTAACCAACTGACTTACATAACTAACTTAAGATAGCAAGCTGGCATGCAAGCTCACTCAACTACCTAGATATCTACATAGCTCCAGCTAGCCAGCTGACTTAACTATTTGACTTGAATAGCTAGCCTGGTGGCTAGCAAGCTGACATATCTAGATACCTACCTACCTAGCCAGCTGGCTAGACTTCTGACTAAATTAGCTGACTTAACCAGCTGACCAGTTTACTAGGAACCTGACTTAACACTGACATCACTAGCTAGCCAGGTAGCTATTTAGTTGACTTAACTAGCTAGCCATATACATTGCCAATTGGCTAACCAGCTCTCTTAATTAGCTGAATTAACCAGCTACCCACCTGGCTAGCCAATGACTTAACTAGCTTGCTACCTAGCTAGCCATCTGGCTAGCCAGCTGATTTAACTAGCTGAGTTAACTAGCTAACTACCTAGCTGACCAGGTGACTTACATATTTAGCTAACTAGCGAGCTACTGAGCTAGCCACCTTACATAAATAGTTATCTAACCAACTAGCTACCTAGCTTACAAGCTGACTTAAATAGTTAGTGGCCTAGCTAGCTTGCTGACTTACCAGTTAGCCAACTAGTGAGCTTACTTGTTATCTAACTTTCTAGCTAGCTGAATTACTCATCTGACTTAACTCGTTAGCTAAGGAGCTAGCTCGCTGACTCAACCACCTGACAACTCATTAAGCTAACTAGCTAGCGTGCCTACACAACCAGCTGACACAACCCGTTTGCTAACTAGCTAGCTAGCTGACTTAATCCATGAAAAACAAACTACCTCACTCACATGCTGACTAATCCATTAGCTAACTAGCTACTGACTACCATCTGATTATATTAAAAGCTGACTTACTAGCTGACTTAGCTATATGACTTA
>NW_007009800.1:0-831 GCF_000164805.1 Carlito syrichta | reverse complement strand
GACTAGCCAGCTGACTTAACTAGCTAGCTACCTGGCTGGCTACTTGGTGATGCAGCTGGCTGGCTACTTAGAGGGCTGGCCAGCTGGCTAGCTAGCTGAATTAAATATTCTTACCTGACCAGCCAGTTAACCAGTCGTCTTAACTTGCTAGCCACCTAGCTAGCCAGCCAACGAACAAGCTGACTTAACTAGCTGACTTAACGAGCTAGTCACAAAGCTAGCCAGCTGGCAAGCCAGCTCTGTTAAGTAACTGAGTTAACTAGCTAGCCAGCGGGTTAACTATCTGACTTAATTAGCTAGATACCTAACTAGCCAGTGGGCTAGTCAATTGACTTAACTAGCTGATGTAACAAGCTAGACAGCTGACTAGTCAGCTGACTTAACTAGCTGGCTACCTAGCTAGTCAGATGGCTAGCCACTTGAATTAACTAACTGAATTAACCACCTAAGCAGCTGGCTAGCCACTTGACTCCACTAGGTGACTTAATTCGTTACACAGCTGGCAAGCCAGCTGACTTAACCAGCTGACATCACTAGATAGCCAGGTGCCTAGCCAGCTTACTTACTAGCTACCTACATACATATCACCCTTGCTTGCCAGCTGACTTAACTAGCTGATGTAAAGAAGTAGCCAGCTGACTAGCCAGCAGACATATCCAGCTAGCTATCCTTTTAGGCACCTGGCTAGCCAGTTAACTTAACTGACTAACTTAACTAGGTAGGCTGCTGACTTAACTAGCTGAGTTAAATAGGTAGCTACATACTTAGCCAGCTGATATAACTAGCGGATTTAATTAACTAGGTCCGTAGTTAGCTATTATAAACTAGTTG
>NW_007009799.1:0-312 GCF_000164805.1 Carlito syrichta | reverse complement strand
TCATTCCATTGCATTCTATTCCATTCCTTTTCATTTTATTTAATTCCTCTCCATTCCATTCCTCTTCATTCTATTCAATTCCACTCCATTGCAATCCATTCCTCTCCATTCCATTCCATTCAATTCCATCCCGTTCCATTCCGTTCCATTCCGTTCCTTTCCTCTCCATTCCATTCCTCGGCTTTCCATTCCATTACCCTGCATTCCATTCCATTCCTTTCCATTCCTTTCCATTTCTCTCCCTTCCATTCCATTTCATTACCCTCAATTCCATTCCTCTCCATTCTTTCCCCTCCATTCCATTCCTCTACA
>NW_007009798.1:0-360 GCF_000164805.1 Carlito syrichta | reverse complement strand
ATTGGATATCTAGTTAAGTCAGGTATTTTAGTCACCTGCTTGGCTAGCTGCCTAGCTCATTAATCAACTAGTTAAGTCAGGTGGCTAATCAGCTGGATAGCTAGTAATGTAACCTCATTAAATTAGTTGGCTAACCATCTCCCTAGCTAGTTAAAAAGCTAGTCAATTCAGGTGGCTAGACAGCAGGCTAGCCTATTATTTCAGCTAGTTTAGTCAGCTGGCTAGCTAGGTATCTAGCTAGTTAAGTCAGCTAGTTATGTCAACTAGCTAGCTTAAGTCAGCTAGTTAAGTTGGTTTTCTAGCAAGATATCTAGCTAGGTAGCTAGCTAGTTATTTCAGCTAGTAAATTCAGCAGGCTAG
>NW_007009797.1:0-534 GCF_000164805.1 Carlito syrichta | reverse complement strand
CCACTGATTTTACTCTTTTAATTTAGTGCAATGTATACATTTCTTGGTATGCTTTAATTCGTATTTATTAACTAATAACTTTTAAGAATTGGAGTGTGTTTGTCTGTTTTGAGATAACATTCTCATATTTCTGGCAAGTAGAATTAATGGGCTGGTATGTTTCACTACCCTGCTAACACAGAAGTAAAGGTGAGGAGAGGATGAGTAGATGCGGTGTTAGTTTTCAAGCATGTAGGAACCAATAGCACACATGTCTTTTTTTTTTTTTTTTTTTTGAGTTGGAGTCTCACTCGGTCACCCAGACTGGAGTGCAGGGGCCGCTCCCGGCCACCGCAGCCTCGACCTGCTGGGCTCTGGCGATCCTTCCGCCTCAGCCTTCCGAGTAGCCGGAATTACAGGCATGCGCTACCACGCCTGGCTGATTTATTTTATTTTATTTTATTTTTTAATTTTATTGTAGAGATGAGGTCTCGCTGCCCAGGCGAGACTCAAACCCGCGGGCTCAGGCAATCCGCTCACCTCAGCCTCCCAAAG
>NW_007009796.1:0-1010 GCF_000164805.1 Carlito syrichta | reverse complement strand
GGGAGTGTGCCACTGCACTCCATCCTGGGCAACAAAGAGTTAGACTCCAACTCCAAAAAAAAAGGAGATACTCTAGGAATAGAAGTATGGGAAATCAGAGAATACAGAGATACACTTTTGACAAGATAAAATTACTTCCCTTAACTGGAAGACTGATTTTTTATTTTTTTTTATTTTTATTTTTTTTCATTAATCAGTAGTTTTTATTATGGTTTTGTGGGGTACAGTTAAGGGTAGGTGTACAATGACGTTTCATTCAGGCACCCTGTAGATAAGAAGTGTTTTCCCATCCCCCGACAGATATTTGCTACTGTCAATCCCATCCCCCTCCCCCCCGTAGGTTCCCAGTACCATCCGTCATTTTCTCATAGTATTGCATTGGATGTTCAAGGTCCATTATATGAGTGAGAACATGTGATATTCGGATTTTTGTTTTTGTGAGAGGTCACTCAGTATTATAGACTCTAGTTCCATCCAGGTTGCAGCGAAATTCATGATTTTGTTCTTTTTTATGGCTGCGTAGTATTCCATCGTGTATATGTACCACATTTTTTAATCCAGTCCTCTTTTGATGGGCAGCATGGTTGTTTCCAGGTTCTTGCTATTGTGAACAACGCTGCGATAAACATACGTGTGCAGGTATCTTTTTTATAGAGTGATTTGTGTTCTTAGGGTATATAACCAGTAGGGGGATTGCAGGGTCATATGGAAGGTCAATTTTTAGAGCTTTTAGGAATCGCCACACTGCTTTCCACAGAGGTTGCACTAGTTTACACTCCCACCAACAGTATAGAAGAGTTCCCTTTTCACCACACCCTCTCCAGCAGCTGTTATTTTTTGAGTTGATGATGATTGCCATTCTGACTGGAGTTAGGTGGTATCTCAGTGTGGTTTTGATTTGCATCTCCCTGATGATTAGTGAGGTTGAACATTTCTTCATGTGTCTGTTGGCTGCTCGGATGTCTTCCTTTGTGAAGTGTCTGTTCATATCTTTTGCCCATTTTATAATG
>NW_007009795.1:0-730 GCF_000164805.1 Carlito syrichta | reverse complement strand
TGGCCATCCTTCCACCTCAGTCTTCCGAGTAGCCGGAATTACAGGCATGTGCTACCATGCTTGGCTGATTTTTTGATTTATTGTAGATATGAGGTCTCACCGCCCAGGCGGGTCTCGAACACACGGGCTCAGGCAATCCACTCACCTCAGCCTCCCAAAGGCACGGAGTTATAGGCTGAGCCACCAAGCCCGGCTTAATTATTATTATCATTGTTGTTATTATTATTTTGTAACAAGAGAGACTCACTGTCTTGTCCAGGCTGGTCTCAAACTTCTGGCCTCAAGTGATCCCCACCTTGGCCTCCCAAAGTGCTGAGATTTCAAGCATAAGCCATCATGCTCAGTCAAACTTTTAAAAGAAGACCTAGGAGAAATTGTTGTTGTCCCTGGAGTAGGCAAGAGCTTAGTTATGATAACATGACTAAGAAAGAGAAAAATATTGATACATTGGGCCTCATCAAAAGTTAAAACTTTTCCTCTTTGAAAGACACACTGTAAAGGAAATGAAAAGGCAAGCCACACACTTGGAGAAAATACTTCCAAATCACATATCTGATTTGTGTCTAGAATACTCGAAACAAATAATCTCAAAACTCAGCAGTAAGAAAACAAATAACAGTTGGGCATGGTGATTCAAGCCTGTCATCCCAGGACTTTGGGAGGCCAAGGTGAGAGAATTGTCTGAGCCCAGAGTTTCAAGCCCTGCGGAGTTCCAGACTCTGCTGAGCAG
>NW_007009794.1:0-2958 GCF_000164805.1 Carlito syrichta | reverse complement strand
AATTCAGCTGGCTAGCCATCTGGCTCACTAGTTCAGTCATCTCATTGAGTCAGGTGGCTAGCCAGTTGGCTAGCTGGTTAAATCAAGTAGTTAAGTCAGCAGGCTAGTCAGCTGGCTAGCTAGGTAGCAAGCTAGTTATGTCAGCTGGTTAGCAAGCAGGATAGCTAGTTAAGTCAGCTAGTTATTTCAGTTGGCTTCCCAGCTGTCTAGCTAGGTAGCTAGCTAGTTATGTCAGCTTGCTAGACAGCTAGCTAGCTGGTTAAGACACCTCATTAATTCAGCTCACCAGCCAGCTGGATTTCTATTTAAGTCAGCTGGCCAGCCACCTGTCTAGCAGGTTAAGTCAGCTAGTTAAGTAATCTGGCCAGACAGCTTTCTAGCTTGGTAGCTAGATATTTAAGTCAGGTAGTTAAGTTAGCTGGCTGGCAAGGTAGCTAGCTAGTTAAGTCAGCTAGATACGGCAGCTGACTAGTTAGTTAAGTCAGTTTAGTCAGCTGGTTAGCCAGCTGCCTAGCAGGGTAGTTGGCTAGTTAAGGCAGCTGACTAGCCAGCTGGATAACTAGTTAAGTAACCTAGATAAATCAATGCACTGGACAGCAGGTTAGCTAGGTAGATAGGTAAGTAATTCAGCTAACAAGCCAGCGGATTATGTTGGTAGGTAACTACTTAAGTGAGCTGTGTAGCCATCAAACTATCTAGTTATGTCAGCTAGTTAAGTCAGCTGGCTATCCAGCTCCCTAGCCAGGTTGTTAGCTAGTTAAGTCTGCTAGCTAGCCAGCTGGCTACTTCGTAAAGTCAGCTAGTTAAATCAGCTGACTTGGCTGCTGGCTACATATTTAATTAGGCAATTATGTCAGCAGGCCAGCCATCTGGACAGTTAGTTAAGTCAGCTAGTTTAGTCAACCGGCTAACAAGCTTGTTAGCTAGTTATGTCAGCTCGTTAAGTCAGTTGTCTAGCCAGCTGGCTAGCTGGTTAAAAATTTAGTTGCATTCAGATGAGTATCCTGCTGGCTCGCTAGTTATTTCAGCTAGTTAAGTTCTCTCGCCAGCTAGAAAGCTAGCTAGTTATGTCAGACAGATATGTCAGCAAGCTAGGTAGGTCAGCTAATTAAGTCAGCTAGCTACATGACAGCTAGCTAGGTAGCTAGCTACTTAAAACAGCTAATTAAGTCAGCTGACTAGCTAAGTAGCTAGCTTGTTAAGTCAACTAGTTAAGTCAGCTTGCTAGCTAATTAAGTCAGTGAGATAAATCAGCTGGCTAGCCAGCTGACTAGCAGGTTAGCTAGCTTGTTAAGTCTGATGGCTAGCCAGCTAGTTAGCTAGTTAAGTCACCTAGGTAAGCCAGCTGGCTAGCCAGTTAGCTAGCTAGTTAAACAACCTAGTTTTTCAGCTCACTAGCCAGCTGGTTAGCTAGTTACCTAGTTAGCTAAGTGAGCTGGCAAACCAGCAGGCTATATAGGTAGCTAGCTAGTTAAGTCAGTTGGCTGTCCAACTGGCTAGCTATGTAACTAGGCAGTTAAATCAGCCTGCTAGCCAGCTGATTAGCTGGTTATGTTACCTAGTTAAGTCAGCTGACTTGACAACTGGCTAGCTAGGTAGCTAGATAGTTAAGTCAGCTGTCTTGCCTGCTGGCTAGATAGTTAAGTCACCTAGTTAAGTCAGCTGGCTAGCTAACTGGCTAGCTATATAGCAAGCTAGATAATCCAGCTGACTAATAATCAGGCCTTCTATGTAAATCAGCTAGTTATGTCAGTGACTTGACAGCAGACTAGCTAGGTAGCGAGATAGTTAATTCAGTTGGCTAGCTTAATAAGTCAGCTAGTTAATTCAGCTGGCTAGCCAGCTAGCTAGTTAGGTAGTTACTGAAGTCAGCTGGCTGACCAGCTGGCTCACTAGTTAAGTCATCTAGTTGAGTCAGTTGGCTAACAAGCTGGCTAGCTGCTTAAGTCAAGTAGTTAAGTCAGCTAGCTAGCCAGCTGGCTAGCTAGGTAGCAAGCTAATTAAGTCAGCTGATTAGCAATCGCGATAGCTAGTTAAGTCAGCTAGTTAATTCAGTAGGCTTCCCAGCTGGCTAACTAGGTAGCTAGCTAGTTAAGTCAGCTGGCTAGCCAGCTAGCCAGCTGGTTAAGACAGCTAGTTAATTCAGCTCGCCAGCCAGATGGCTAGCGAGTTAAGTGAGCTAGTTAAGTCATTTGGCCAGTCAGCTTTCTGTCTAGGTAGCTAGGTAGTTAAATCAGCTAGTTAAGTCAGCTGACTAGCAAGGCAGCTAGCTAGTTAAGTCAGCTAGATAACCAGCTGGTTAGCTAGTTAAGTCAGTTAAGTCAGCTTGCTAGACAGCTGCCTAGCAGGGTAGCTGGCTAGTTAAGGCAGCTGGCTAGCCAGCTGGATAGCTAGTTAAATAAGCTAGTTAAATCAGCATGCTGGACAGCAGGTTAGCTAGGTAGGTAGTTAATTCAGCTAGCAAGTCAGCAGATTATGTAGGTAAGTAGGTAGTTAAGTCAGCTGGCTAGCCATCAAACTATCTAGTTATGTCAGCTAGTTAAATCAGTTGGCAATCCAGCTTCCTAGCCAGGTAGCTAGCTAGTTAAGTCTGCTGGCTAACCAACTGGCTACTTCATTAAGTCAGCTAGTTAAATCAGCTGACTATGCTGCTGGCTACGTATGTAGCTAGGCAATTAAGTCAGCTGGCTAGCCAGCTGGACAACTAGTTAAGTCAGCTAGTTTAGTTAGCCAGCTAACTAGCTGGCTAGCTAGTTAATTCACCTTGTTAAGTCAGTTGTGTAGCCAGCTGTCTAGCTGGTTAAAAAGCTAGTTACATCAGATGGGTAGCTTGCTGGCTCGCTAGTTATTTCAGCTAGTTAAGCCCTCTGGCTAGCTAAGAAGCTAGCTAGTTAAGTCAGCTAGATACGTCAGCTAGCTAGATAGATAAGTCAGCTAGTTAAATCAGTTAGCTACATG
>NW_007009793.1:0-2198 GCF_000164805.1 Carlito syrichta | reverse complement strand
TACTGGGAAGGCTGAGGTGGAAGGATCGCCGGAGCCCAGCAGGTTGAGGCTGCAGTGGCCAGGAGTGGCCACTGCACTCCAGTCTGGGTGACGGAGTGAGACTTTAACTCAAAAAAAAAAATCAGAATGCTCCCTTGATATTTTGGGTTGTTTAAACTCACGTATAAATGCTGTGGTAACTGATAGCCCCTATCATCCCAGAATGGCAAATGATGATATAATTGGTTTCTTAAATTATTGACACCTGGGAACTATGACCCTAAATTATGAACTGGGGCTCGGGAGGATCACCTGAGCCCTGCAGGTCAAGGCACTGGGAGCCACAATCTTGCCACCATGCCACAGCCAGGCCAATGGAGAGTTCAGTGACAAAATAAACGCCTCTCACGTGCATCACGATAGGCGTCCATGGCTCCCCAGGGATTGTCCATGTGGGTGGGGGATGATGGATAGATTGGGAGAGGAAGGGACGCTAACTTCTCCTGAAGGCTGAAAACAGGGAGACCGGAACCTGGACTGGCCATGGCTTTGCCGGACTGCCTTGAACGTTCTGTGACTGATGGCCACCATAGTTCGGGCCCGTCTGTTCTGTGAGATCACATGCATCTTTGCCATGGGACACGAGTGTGGAGGGTGGAGACAGGCCTTCTAGGACACGTGTCCAAAGGTGAGTGGCCACTTTTGAAACCTCCCACAAAAGGCTGGCCAGAAAGTACCTTTGCTATCCCATCCCTGAGAGAGATTTCTCACGCTGGGTGTCAGGAGTGGTGGTGGTGAACGTGGTGGTGATTATTATTATTTGGAGGTGGAATTCTGCTCTGTTGCCCAGGCTGGAGCATAGGGGAATGCTCATGGCCACTGTGAACTCCACCTGCAGGACTCAGGTGATCCTCCTGCCTCGGCCCCCCGAGTGGCTGGAACCACAGGCCTGCACCACCTCACCCGGCTAATCTTTGGCTTAACATTTGATGACCGAGAGGAGATCTCGCCCATTGCCCCAGGCTGGTGGCAAACATGCAGGCTCAGGCAGTCCACTGGCCTGAGCCTCTGAAGGGCCAGGATGCCAGACTAAGGCCATGATCCCAGCCTGCGGATGTGGTGGTGGTGGTGGTTGGTATTAATATTCTGATTCTGAGGCCCACTCTGTCACCCAGGTCATAGTGCAGGAGCCAGCTCTTGGCCACCATGGTTTCCACAGGCTGGGCTCCAGTGATCCTTCCTCCATGGCCTCCAAAGTGCCTGAAAAGACAGGCATGCACCACCACGTTTGGCTAATTGTTTTGGCTTCTTGTAGAGACAAGGTCTTGCCAAGCTGCCCAGGCTTGTCTCGAATCCGGGAGCTCAGGCCATCCTCTTGCCTTGATCTCCCATAGCACCAGGTTGGCAGGCCTGGGTTGGCCATGGCATTGCCAGTCTGCCTTGATCGCTCTGTGATGGCGGCCCTACCTCTGGGACCTCTGTTCTGTGAGCTCACACATGTCTTTTCTGTAGGGCATGAGTGTGAAGGGTGGAGGCAGGCCTTCTGGGGTGCATGACCGAAGGTGTGGAAGGGATATGCCTGGTGGCAATCTTTGAAACCTCCCGCAAATGACATGCCGGAAGGTGCCTTTTCCTCTCCCAACCCTGAGTGTGACTCCTCGTGCTGGGTCGCAGGGATGGTGGTGGTGTTGGTGGTGGTGATTTTTATTATTTGGAGTCAGAATCTGCTGTGCTGCCCAGGCCGGAGCACAGGGCCATGCTCACAGCCACTGCAAACTCCACCTTCTGTGCTCAGTCAATCCTTGCAGCTCAGTCCCCCTGACTGGCTGGAACCACAGGCCTGTGTCACTATGCCCAGCAAATCTTTGGATTTATTTTTGATGGTTGAGATGAGGCCTTTGGTTGTGGTGGTGGTGGTGTGTGGTATTACTATTATTATTATTATTATCATTACTATTTTGAGTTGGAGTCCCACTCTGTTGCCCAGACTGGAGTGCAGTGGCTGGTCCAAGCACTGAGGCCTCAACCTGCTGGGCTCCGGCGATTTTTCTGCCTCAGCCTTCCAAATAGCTGGAACTACAGGTGCGCACTACCACACCCGGCTAATTTTTGATTTATTGTAGAGATGAGGTCTTGCCAAGTTGCCCAGGCGGATCTCGAACCCGCGGGGTCAGGCAATCCACTCACCTCAAACTCCCAATGCATGGGATTACAGGCTG
>NW_007009792.1:0-536 GCF_000164805.1 Carlito syrichta | reverse complement strand
TCCTCTCCATTTCATTCCTCTCGATTCCATTCCATTCCTTTATACTCAACCATTAGATTATATTCTTATCAATTCCATTCCATTCCAATACATTTCTCCCCATTCCATTCCTCTCTATTCCATTCCATTCCATTCCATTCCATTCCATTCCATTCCTCTCTATTCCATTCAATTCCTCTCCAGATTATTCCATTCCTCTCCTTTCCGTTCCTTTCCATTCCATCCCATTCCTCTTCATTCCATTCCATTCCATTCCTCTCTATTCCATTCCATTGCTCTCCATTCCATTCCATTCCATTCCTCTCCTTTCCATTCCATTCCTTTCCATTCCATGCTATTTCTTTTCATTCCATTCCATTCGTCTCCATTTCATTACTTTCCATTCTTTTCCATTTCTCTCTATTTTATTCCATTTTGTTCAATACCATTCTTTTCCATTCCATTCCATTCCATTCTACTCAACTCCATTCCATTTGTATGCAATTCATTCCATTCCTCTCCATTCCATGTCTTTTCATTCCATTGCATTCCATACC
>NW_007009791.1:0-637 GCF_000164805.1 Carlito syrichta | reverse complement strand
CTTTTTCTCTCCCATCCCTGAGGGTGACTCATTCCGCTGGGTTGCAGGGGTGGCGGTGGTAGTGGTGGTGGTGATTATTATTATTATTATTATTTTGAGTTGGAGTCTTACTCTGTCACCCAGACTGGAGTGCAGTGGCTGCTGTCACCCACCACAGCCTCTACCTGCCGAGCTCTGGCGATCCTTCCACCTCAGCCTTCCGAGTAGCGAGAATTACAGGGACGCGCTACCACGCCCGGCTAATTTTTTGATTTATTGTAGAGGTGAGGTCTCGCTGCCCAGGTGGGTCTCGAACCCACCGGCTCAAGCAATCCACTCACCTCAGCCTCCCAAAGGCACGGGATTACAGGCTGAGCCACCGAGCCCAGCTAGTGATTATTATTATTTGGCTTTGGAATCTTGGCCTGTCACCCAGGGCGTAGTGCAGGGGCATGCACATGGACACTGCAGACTCCACCTGCTGGGCCCAGACAATCCTCCCATCTCGGTCCCCCAAGTGGCTGGAACCACAGGTCAGCACCAACATGCCAGGCTAATCTTTGGATATATCTTTAATGACTGAAACGAGGCTTGGCCCAGTGTCCCGGGTTGGTCTCGACCTCACAGGCTCCTGCCGTCGAGTCACCTCAACCTCTGA
>NW_007009790.1:0-698 GCF_000164805.1 Carlito syrichta | reverse complement strand
CCATACCTAAAGATCAACTCTAAATGGATCAAAGACCTAAATGTAAAACCTCAAATTAAGAAACTTAGAAAATGCAAGAGATACCCTTATGGAAATTGGAATGGGCAACCAATTCCTGATCAAAACCCCAAATGCTCATGCCATAAGAGATAAGATAGGCAAGTGGGACCTCATCAAACTGACAAGCTTCTACAAAGCCAAAAAACCATCAAGAGAGTGGGGAGACAGGTCACAGACTGGGAAAAAATTTGCCAACTGCATGTCTGACAAACAACTAGGATCTACAAGGAACTCAAATGTGCCAAAAAGAAGTAAAAAAAACGGTCCCATTACAAAGTGGGCAAAAGATATGCATAGAGACTTCTCAAAAACAGACGTATGAGCAGCAAACAGATACATGAAAACCTGCTCGGCCTCACTAGTCATCAAGGAAATACAAATTAAAACTACACTGAGACACCACCTAACTCCAGTCAGAATGGCCAACATCAATAACTACAAAATAACTGATGCTGGAGAGGATGTGGCGGAAATGGAACACTTCTACACTGTTGGTGGGAGTGTAAACTAGCACAGCCTCTGTGGAAAACAATGTTCCAATTCCTAAAAGATCTAGAAATCGACATAACATATAACCCTGCAATTCCCCTACTAGAAATATACCCAGAAGAACACAAATCACTCTATAAAAAAGATAT
>NW_007009789.1:0-574 GCF_000164805.1 Carlito syrichta | reverse complement strand
CACCTGAGTCCTGATCCCTTCAGCAACCTGGGACCCCAGAGATGGCAGCCAGAGTCGCCTGCTGAGCCCTCCCAGGGGGAGTGCCTGTTAGAGGGGCGTGTCTCTGCTGGGGCATAAACCCCCCCACCTTATACCCAGGGTTGACCCACTGGGTCCTCCCGGGGGCCACCTCGGTGAAAGAGAGGGCATAACTCTCAAATCAACAGAGGGATGGGGACAGCAGGGCGACATGCCTGTCACCTAGACACTCAGGGAGGATGATACAGGAAGATGGCCAGATCCCGGGTGCTTGAAACCAGGATTGACACCATAGAAAACCTCCACCAAGACACCAAGCAAAACCCAGAAAACCTTGGGTGAGGGTAGGTGTCAGCAGGAAGATTGCCTCTGGCCGAGGGTTCAAGACCAGACAGGAAGACCAAGATGTCGACCAAATTGAAAGCCTGTGATCACAGGAGTTTGGGAGGCCCAGACTGAGAGAATGGCCCGAGATGGAAATTTTGAGAGCAGCCTAGGAAACCTAGTGAGGAAAGAAAAGAAAGAAAGAAAGAAGGAAGGAAGGAAGGAAGGAAGG
>NW_007009788.1:0-470 GCF_000164805.1 Carlito syrichta | reverse complement strand
GTGGTATCTCAGTGTGGTTTTGATTTGCATCTCCCTGATGATTAGTGAGGTTGAGCATTTCTTCATGTGTTTGTTGGCTTCTCGAATGTCTTCTTTTGTGAAGTGTCTGTTCATATCTTTTGCCCATTTTATAATGGGGTTGTTTGTTTTCTTCTTTTCAGTACGTTTCAGTTCCTTGTAGATCCAGGATGTTAAGCCTTTGTCAGATCTAGAGTTGGCAAAGACTTTTTCCCAGTCTGTAGGCTGTCTTCCTGCTCTCTTGGTGGTTTCTTTGGCTTTGCATGTACCACATTTTTTTTAACCAGTCCAGCTTCAATGGGCAGCACGGTTGGTTCCATGTTTTTGCTATTGGGAATAGAGCTGCAACAAACATACATATGCAGGTGACTTTTTTGTAGAAAGATTTGAGTTCCTCAATAGGAGAATTGCTGGGTCATATGGAAGGTCAATTTCTAGTTCTTTCAGAAATT
>NW_007009787.1:0-453 GCF_000164805.1 Carlito syrichta | reverse complement strand
CATTCCTCTCAATACCATTCCATTTGATTCTATTTCATTCTTCTCCATTCCATTCCATTCCTCTCCATTCCTTTTCCCTCTGTTTCATTTCTCTCCATTCCATTCGATTCAATTCCATTCCTCACCATTCCTTTCCATTCCATTCCTTCTTCTCAATTTCATTCCATTTCCTTCCTCTCCATTCCATTCCACTCTTCTCCATTCTCTTCTTGTTCATTACATTCTACATCTCTCCAGTCCATTCCACCCTTTTGCATTCCGTTCCCTTCCTTTTCTCTCCATTTCATTCGTTTACACTCCATTCTTATAAACTGCATTCCATCTTTTTAAATTCCTTTCCATTCTTTACCATTGGATTCCTCTACATTCCATTCCATTCCACCTCATTCCATTTGACTCCATTCCATTTCTCTGCACTACATTCCATTATATTCCTTTCCACTCTATTCCTCT
>NW_007009786.1:2831-4995 GCF_000164805.1 Carlito syrichta | reverse complement strand
GGTGATAGTTATGGGTCCTGTTTCATCTTGTGCATGTGGCAAACTTTTCCCAGCACCATTTACTGAATATGTTCTATATTCCCTAGTGGGTCTTGTAGCTTTTTTGAAAGATGAGTTGGTTGTGAATTTGAGGATTTCATTCTCTTTCCTTATCCATTGGCCTTTGTCCCAATTTTTGTACAAATACCAGGCTGTTTTGATTACTGTAAACTTATAGTAAAGTTTGAAGTCAGGAACAGCGATAGCTCCTGCTTTGTTTCTATTGATAAGCATTCTTTTGACTATTCACGATTATTTAGGGTTTCATATGAATTCTTTATTGTAATTTCCATGTCTGAGAAAGTGATGTTAACTTAAAGGTTATTTCAATGTTTCTGTAGATTGCTTAAAAGGCTAATATATAAATTAAAAGATTAAGCATGTCAGGGAAACAGGCAGGTCCTTCTGCCCTTTGTGACATCAGCCTCAGAACTTTGACACCATAATGAGAGGGACCTTGACTACTGAGCAATCTTTAGGTTTCAAGGACATGTGTACAGAACTCTGCCAAATGCGGAAGACATGGTGGTTTCATTCCCAAGAACTGAAGGAAACTAGGTGTTCACACCTATCCAAAAACTTCTCCAGGGATAAGTGGCCATAAGCAGGATTGATTGAGAAGACAGAAAAACACCCACAGTAGTAGGGGAACTGAGGGGGTTGCCCACGAGATAGTCTGTTATTATTATGGTCACAGTGTTCTGTTATAGCTTGGTTATAGCACGCCCAATAATATTTTAGCACTTTCTTTAGATTAGAAACTTTTTGATGTTTTTAGTATTATTGAACAGCCTTTGAGCAGTTTTTCTCTCAGGATTTGGACAAAGCTTTAGCTAAGATCAAAGATAATATTCCAGAATTGTCAATTACCTAAATTTTTATACTACTGAGGAGTCCAAATACTTACTTCTTTGTAGATCTCCATGTTATTTTGGTTTATAAATATTGGGCCCCAGATTGTCTTTTTTCAGTGTGCCTGATTTTAAATGCCTGTTGATTAAAAGTATCAGATTAATCTGAGACTTTGTTGCATAGTACAACATTATATCTTAGGTAGAGAAAATACTAGGTGATTCAATGGAAATTCACTTTGAAAAATATAAACATAAGGGGAATGTGATTTTATAATTCCTTCAAATATGTAGGGGAATCTTTTCTCTAAGGATTGCATTTCTTTAACATTTAATCAAAATTAACTAGCAGAAAATACAGAGTGCAGCGAGAAATTGTACACAAACGATAAGAAAGGTAATAGCTGTATTAAATAATGATACTGTATTATTTTCTAAATTTTTAATATTTATCCTTAATTCTGTGTTCCAAATAGTACTTAGGTACACTGATTCTCAAGGTTCAGTTATCAACAAGGATTATATACATGTGGATTCTCAACAAGTTTCAATTTAGGCAGAATAAAACATTTGGCATTTATGTGAGAAACAAACTAGTTGTCAATTTGATAACAATATTATACTGTGCAAAAGGAAAAGGATTTATCATTGGAGTATTATACACTTAAATATCAATCCCTGCATAATGAACATTTCTATACCCAACCTTGAATTGTAATCATCTTTAAAATAAGAAAAAATAAAAAATAGTATAAAACATATATTCAGTTGCACGTTTTACAGCTTTCATTTATTTATTTAGTATAATTTTTTTTAAATGTGGGGTACAATTCAGAGTTAGATATACAAACATTGATTATACAGGGTCCCTGGTTCATGAGTTATGGCCCTCCCTCCATTTTCACTATCCCTCCACTTTCAGTCTAACCCCTCCCCCTAAAAAGTTTTCCACTACCGCCAATCACTTTTTTATAGCACTATAATGGATCAAGTTCAGCTCATGGGGGAGAACATATGGAACTTTGTTCTTTGTTTCTGTGATAAATCACTGAGAATAACCTACCTCATAGCCATCAAAAGTTCTGCAAAATCCCCATATCTGTCCTTTTTTATGGCTGCATAATATTCCATTGTGTGTTTATACCACATTTATATTATCCATTCCAGCTTTAATGGGCAACATGGTTTGTACCTTTTTTTTTTTTTTTTTTGCAATTGTGATTAGAGCTGCAACAAACATACTTGTGTATTTATCTTTTTGGTAAAATGATTTG
>NW_007009786.1:0-2412 GCF_000164805.1 Carlito syrichta | reverse complement strand
CCTTTGATGATGAGTGAGGCTGAGCACATTTTCATATGTCTGCTGCTTGACTGTAACTCTTATTATGAAAAAGGGTCCAATCATGTATTATGCCCACTCTGTGAAGGGACTTTTTGTCTGATTTTTTCAAGTGTTTGAGTTTCTTGTAGTACCTAGCTGTTATGCCTTTTTCAGATATAGAATTGGAGAAGTGTTTTTCTCATTTTTTTGGGCAGTCTCTCTGCTCTCTTGATGGTTTCTTTTGTTTTGTAGTCATGTATTAATTTGTTGTGATCTCACTTGTCCAACTTACTTCTTAAGGTATGGGCATTTAGGGTTTTGAAAAGGAATTGCTTCCCAGTTCCTGTTTCCATAAAGGTGTTTCCTGCGTTTTCTAAGATTAATATTATTTGGTGTTTTATTTTTAGGGGTTTGTTCCACTTAGAATTAATGTTTATGGAGATAGTTAGGCATCCTGTTTCAATCTTGTGCTTAGGATCTGACTATTCCCAGCACCATTTACTAAATGTGTTCTATATTACCCAGTGGGCCTTGGAGGATTTTTCAAAGAAGAGTTGGCTGAGAATTTGAGGATTTCATTTTCTTTCCTGATCCATTGGCCTATGTACCTATTTTTGTACCAATTCCAGGCTGTTTTGCTTATTCTAAACTTATAGTAATGTTTGAAATCAGAAGACTGATAGCTCCTGCTTTGTTTCTTTTGATATGGATTCTTTTGGCTATTCATGATTGTTTAGGGTTTCATATGAATACTTTAATGTAATTTCAAGGTATGGGAAAAACGATGTTAACTAATGGTTCATTCATTGTATCTGTAGATTGATTAAAAGTGTAAATTTAAATTTAAAGATGTAAGCAAGTAAGGAAAACAAGCAAGTCAGGCTGCCATTAATGACATCAGTTTCAGAACTTTGACATCATATGGGAGGGACATTGCCTACTGAGCAATCCTTAGATTTCAAAGACTTGTGTACAGTGCTCTGCCAAATGCGGTAGACATGGTGGTTTCATTCCCAAAAAGAGAAGGAAACAAGGTGTTCACAACTATCCAAAAACTTCTCCAGGGATACGTGGTCATTCAAAAATCCACTGAATAAGGCAGACTTTTTTTTAAGCAGAATTTATTGAGAGGACAGAATATAGCTCCCACAGTGGGAGGGGACCTGAGGGTTTGCCCACGAGGTAGTCTGTTATTATTATGGTCAGAGTGTCCTCTTGTAGCTTGTTTGTAGCACAACCAAATAATATTTTAGCACCTTCTTTCGATTAGAAACTTTTGGATGTTTTTAGTATTATTTAAAAGCCTTTGGACAGTTTTTCTCTCAGGATTTTAACATAGGTTTAGCTAAGACCAAAGTAAATATTACAGAATTTTCAATTATCTAAATTTTTATACTAATGAGGAGCCCCAATACTTACTTCTTTGTAAATCTCCATGTTATTTTGGTTTATAAAATATTGGGCCACAAATTGTCTTTTTTGGGTGTGTCTGATTTTAATTGCTTGCTGACTAAAAGTATCAGATTAATCTGAGACTTTGTTGCAGAGTACAGCATTTCCTTAGGTAGGGAAAATACTTGGTGATTCAAAGGAAATACACTTTGAAAAATATAAATTGGTTTAAAATATAAGGGAAATGTGATTTTATATTTCCTTCCAATATGTAGGGGAATTTTTTCTCTAAGGATTACATTTCTTTACCATATAATCCAACATGTAGGGGAGTTTTTTTTTTTCTAAAGATTGCATTTCTTTAACATTTAATCAAAATAACCTAGCAGAAAATAACAGTGCACCAAGAAATCGTACACAAATTTTAAGAAAGGAAATAGCTGTATTAAATTATTATACTGTTTTATTTCTAAGATTTATCCTGCATTCTGTGTTCCAAATAGCACTTAGGTACACGGATCCTCAAGGTCCAGTTATCTAAAGATGATATACATCTGGAATATTAACAAGTTTCAATTTATGCAGGATAAAACATTCAGCATTCATGTGAGACAGAAACTAGTTGTCAATTTTGAAAGCTGTATTGTACCATGTATTCTAACGTATTAATAGGAAAGGAGTTATCTTTGGAGTATTATACACTTCTTGAATATCAATTCAGGATAATGAACATTTCTATACCAAACCCTGAATTGTAATCATCTTTAAAGTAAAATAAATCAAAAATAAGATAAAACAAATGAAGTCAGTTGTACGTTTTACAGCTTACATTTATTAAATTATTTTAATTTTTTAAAAAATATGGGGTACAATTCAGAGTTAGATATACAAACACTGATTATGCAGGGTTCTTGGTTGATGAGTTATGGCCCTCCCTAAGTTTGCAATATCCTTCCACTGCCAATTTAACCCCTCCCCCTAAAATGTTTTCCACTACTGCCAATCACTTCTTATAGCACT
>NW_007009785.1:1539-4140 GCF_000164805.1 Carlito syrichta | reverse complement strand
ACTGGTTAACCAACTCGTTAAATCAGCTAGCTATCTAGTTACCCAACTAGTTAAGTCAGCTAGCTAAGCAAGCTAGTTAACCCGCTAGGTAGTTAAGTTAGCTAGCTCAATCAGCTAGCTCACTAGTTAGCTAACTAACTCAGCTTCTTAAGTCTGCTACCCAACTACTTAAGTAGTTAGATAAGTCAGCTAGTTATTCAGCTAGTTAAATAGTTAGCTAACTATTTAATTCAGGTAGTTAAGTGAGCTAGATAACTAGTTAAGTCAACCAGTTAAGTCCGTTAGCTAAGTAGTTAAGTCAGCTAGGTAAGTCAGCTAGTTAAGTCAGCTTTCTTATGTAGTCAGATGGTTAAGACAACTAGTTAGATAGTGAGATAATGGGTTAAGTCAGCAGGTTGAGTCAGGTAGATAGTTAGTTACCTAATGGGTTAAGTCAGCTGGTTGATTCAGCTAGCGAGCTTGTTCGCATACTGGTGGAGTCAGCTGGTCGAGTAGGCTAGCTCGCTAGTTAACTAATGAGTTAGTCAGCAGGATGAGTCAGCTAGATAGCTCATTAGCTAACGAGTTAAGTGAGACAATTAAGTCACCTAGCTAGCACGTTAGATAATGTGTAAGCTAAATATTTAGCAAGGTGGTTAAGTCAGCTAGCTAGCTAGGCAGCTAACTACTTAAGTCAGCTTGGTAACTGGTAGCTAGCTTGTTAGTTATGCATTTAAGTCTGCTGGGAAGCTAAATAGCTACCTAGTTAGCTAACTATTTAAGTCATCTGGAATCTAGGTAGCTAACTGGTTTAGGCAGGTAGTTAAGTCGGCTGGCTAGGCAGCTGGCTTGCTAATTTAGTCACCTAGTTAAGTCAGCTGACTAGCCATCTGGCTCCCTAGGTAGCCTGCTAGTTAAGTCAGCTGGCTAGACAGATGGCTAGCAAGATAAATCACCTAGTTAATTCAGCTGTTCAATTGAGCTAGTTAAGTCAGCAAGCTTGCCTGCTGTCTAGGTATGTAGTTAGATAGTTAAGTGAGATAGCTAACTAGCTTGCTTGCTAAAGTCAGCTAGGAAAGTCAACTGGCTAGCCACGTGGCTAGATACGTAATCAGGTATTTAGGGCAGCTGTCTAGCCAGCTTGCTTGCTGGTAAATTCAAATAGTTAAGTCATCAACAACCAGCTTGCTAGCTATTTAAGTAAGCTCGTTAAGTCTATTGGCTATCAGGCTGGTTAGCTAGTTAAAATGTTAGTTAAGTCAGATGGCTAGTCATCTGGCTAGCTACTTATTTCAGCTCGTTAGTCAGTTGGCTTGATAGGAAGCTAGATATAAAGTCAGCTAGTCATGACAGGTAGCTATCTAGGCAAATCAGCTAGTTAAGACAGCTTTCTAACTAGATAGTTAGCTAGGTAGCTAGCTACTTAATACAGCTAGCTAGGCCAGCTGGCTAGCTAGTTAGCTAGCTGGTTAATCAGCTAGTTAATTCAGCTTGCCAGCTTGTTAAGAGAGCGAGTTAATTCAGCTGGCTAACCAGCTGCCTAGCTAGGTAGGTAGCTAGTTAAGTCAGCTGGCTAGACAGTTAGCTAGCTAGTTAACCCAGTTAAGTCAGCTCACTAGCCAGCTGGTTAGGTAGGTAGCTAGGCAATTAAATTAGCCTACTAGCCAGCTGGCTAGCTAGTTATTTTACCTAGTTAAGTCAGCTGGCTTGACAACTGGCTAGCTAGGTAGCTAGATATTTAAATCAGCTGTCTAGCCCACTGGCTAGATAGTTAAGTCACCTTGTTAAGTCAGCTGGCTAGCCAGCTGACTAACTATATAGCAAGCTAGTTAATTCAGCTGACTAACAATCAGGCCAGATATGTATGTCAGCTAGTTATGTCAGGTGGCTTGACAGCAGACTAGCTAGGTAGCAAGATGCTTAACTGTGTTGGTTAGACAGCTGACTAGCTAAATAAGTCTGCTAGTTAATTCACCTGGCTATCCAGCTAGCTAGCTCAGTAGAGATCTGGTTAAATCAGCGGGCTAGCCATCAGGCTCACTAGTTAACTCATCTAGTTGAGTCACTTGGCTAGCCAGCGGGCTAGCTGGTTAAATCAAGTAGTTACCTCTGCTGGTTAGCCAGCTTGCTAACTAGGTAGCAAGCTAGTTAAGTCAGCTGGGTAGCAAGCGGGATAGCTAGTTAAGTCAGCTAGTTAATTCAGTTGGCTTTCCAGCTGGCTAGCTAGCTAGCTAGTCAGTTTGTTAAGTCAGCTGACTAGCCAACTCCCTAGCAGGGTAGCTAGCAATTAAGGCAGCTGGCTAGCCAGCTGGCTAGCTACTTAAGTAACCTAGTTAAGTCAGCACGCTGGATACCAGATTAGCTAGGTAGGTAGATAGATAATTCAGCTAGCAAGTCAGTGGATTATGTAGGTGGGCAGCCAGTTAATTCAGCTGGCAAGCCATCAAACTATCTAGTTATGTCAGCTAGTTAAGTCAGCTGGCAAGCCAACTGCCTAGCCACGTAACTAGCTTGTAAAGTCTGCTGACTAGCCATCTGCATACTTCGTTAAGTCAGCTAGTTAAATCAGGTGGCTAGGCTGCTGGTTACATATGTAGCTAGGCTATTAAGTCAGCTGGATAG
>NW_007009785.1:0-341 GCF_000164805.1 Carlito syrichta | reverse complement strand
TGCTAGATAGCTAGCTAGGAAGCAAGCTAATTATTTCAGCCAGTAAACTCAACTGTTTTGTTAGGTAGCTAGTTAGTTAAGTCACCTAGTTACATCAGCTTACTTGCTAGTTAAGTCAACTAGTTAAGTCACCTGGTTAGCCATCTGCCTATCTTGGGTAGCTAGCTAGTTACGGCAGCTGGCTTGCCAGCTGGCTAGCTAGTTGTCACCTAATTAACTCAGCCCACTAGCCAGCTGTTTAGCTAGGAAGCTAGGTAGTTTACTCAGCTGGCAAGCCATCGTGGTCCGTAGGTATCTAGTTGGTTAAGTCAGCTGGTAGCCACCTGTCTAGCTAGTGATGT
>NW_007009784.1:0-1231 GCF_000164805.1 Carlito syrichta | reverse complement strand
CTAGCTAGTTATGTCAGCTAGGAAATCAGCTAATTACTTAGCTAACTAATTGGTTAGCTATTCATCCAGCTGATCAGATAACTAGTTTGCTCACTCACTTTCCATCATGTCAGCTAACTAGTCGACTTGCTCACCTGCCATCTGGTCAGCAAATTACTCAGTTCACTCGCCAACCAACAGGTCAATTACTTGTGAGCTCGCTTGCAGGCCAACACGTCAGCTAATTAGTTGGCTTGCTCGCTGGCCCATTTGTTAAGTCAGATCACTGGTTGGCTAGATTACTGGCTGAGTAGTTAAGGCAGCTCACACATCGGCTTACTTGATGGCTGACTAGTTAAGTCAGCTCACCTGTCAGCTCAATTGCTGGTCAACTAGTTAAGTCTTCTGACCAGTCAGCTCACTCGTCAGCTGAATAGTGAAGTCAGCTCACACACCAGCCAGCTAGTTAAGTCAGCTGACCAGTTGGCTCACTCACTGACCAGCTAGTTAATTCAACTGACCAGTCGGCTAACTCACTGGCCAACTAGTTATGTCAACTAAGTGGTCAGCTGACGAGCTGGACAACTAGTTATTTCAGCTAACCTATCAACCGAATAGTCAACCAAATTGTCAACTAAGAATTTAGCTTTGCTATCTAGGCGACCGAATATTTAGGTCAGCCAACTAGTCAGCCAAATAGTCGGCCGAGTAGTTAGGTCAGGAAACCAGCCTGCCAACTAATTAACTGTGATAACTCGTGGGCCAACTTGACAATCAACTCATTTAATCAGGTAACTAGTTGGCTGACTAGGGTGTCACCATGTTAAGCCAGGTAATAAGTTGGCCGAAAAGTCACCCAATGTGTTAAACCAGTTAAAAATTCAGGCAGCTCATCAGCCAACAAGTTAAGTTATCTAGCTAACTCGTTATCCAGCTAGTTAAATCAGCTAATTAACTCGTTTACCAACTATTTAAAACAGTTAGCTAACTGGCTAACCAACTAATTAAATCAGCTAGCTATTTCATTAGACATGTAGTTAAGGCAGCTAGCTAAGTAAGGTAGATAACCAGCTAGCTAGCTAATTCAGCTAGCTAAGTCAACTAGCTCACTAGTTAGCTAACTGTTTAAGTCAGTTACTTAATTTTGCTACCTAACTACTTAGGTAATTAGATAGGTGTGCTTGTTATTCAGCTAGTTAAACAGTTAGCTAGCTAATTAATTCAGGTAGTTAGGTCAGCTAGCTAACTAGTT
>NW_007009783.1:0-482 GCF_000164805.1 Carlito syrichta | reverse complement strand
TCGTGATTCATTTTTTTCAATCAATATTTTTTATTATGATGTGGGGTACAGTTAAGGGTTAGGTATACAAATAAGTTTAATTCAGGCACCCTGTTGATAGAGGTGTTTCCCTGTCTCCAGACAGATATTTGCTACCGTTAATCCCATCTCCCTCCCCCCCATAGTTTCCCACTGCTGTCAGTCATTTTCTTATAGTATTAAATTGGATGTTCAAAGTCCGTTATATGAGTGAGAACATATGATACTCGGATCTTTGTTACTGTGAGAGGTCACTCAGTATTACAGACTCTAGTTCCATGCAGGTTGCTGCAAAATTCATGATTTTGTTCTTTTTTATGGCTGCGAAATATTCCATCATGTATAAGTACCACATTTTTAAAATCCAGTCCTCTTTTGATTGGCAGCATGGTTGCTCCCAGGTGCTTGCTATTGTGAACAGTGCTGCGATAAACATACGTGTGCAGGTATCCTTTTATAGAGTG
>NW_007009782.1:0-340 GCF_000164805.1 Carlito syrichta | reverse complement strand
TATGGAGGTTTGCAATATTGACTAAAGTTTTTAAAGGCATGTTATAACACAAAATCACAGGAGTTATTGTAAAACTTGCGTATTTAGCCAAAATGATTGTCCAACGATTTTGAAAAGAAAAAGCCTCACTCTTTTGTAACAAAGACAATGGGGGAGGGGGGCTAATAGAATTTTGTCTCTTTTCTCCCCTCTGTTATTTAAAGAAAAAAAATTTTGGAAGATAGTTAATTAAGAAGCTCATGCTCTGGCCTTTGAGTAGCATGTTGGCCTAGCATTAATATAATGGATAGTAATGGTAAATTTATGGAACATTTTGTAGCCTCAAGTGTTTACAGAAAAT
>NW_007009781.1:0-700 GCF_000164805.1 Carlito syrichta | reverse complement strand
CTGAGTCCAGCAGGTAGAGGCTGCGGTGGCCGTGAGCGTGCCACTGCACTCCAGCCTGGGAGACAGAGTGAGACTCCAACTCAAAAAAAAAGAAAACAACATTGGTTGGAAACAGGTCTCTCCCCTCAACATGACTTCTTCCCTTTCCTAAACCATGAGTCCATCACTCAGGACTCAAAGTCAAGAAGTTGGCTGGGCACTGTGGTTTAAGTCTGTAATCCCAGCACTGTGGGAGGCGGAGAGGAGTAGATTGCCCGAAGAGACCAGTCTGAGCAACACAGCAAGACCTACAATAAATCCAAAATATTAGCCGGGCGTGGTGGCGCATGCCTGTGGTTCCAGCTACTTGGAAGGCTGAGAGGGAAGGATCACCCAGCAGGCTGAGGCTGCAGTGGCCATCAGCATTCCACTGCACTCCAGGCTGGGTGACAGAGATTCTGACTCAAAAAAAAAAAAAAGAAAAAAGAAAAAAGGTGCACAGGCTATTTCAGAAGAGTTCCATGTAAATTATGTAGATACTCCACCCTAAAGGAGAGGGTATAACTCCCTACTCCCTAAGTGTCATTCACATAGTGACTTCCTTCCAAAGAGTACAATATAGAATGCGGGGGGAAGGGGTGGAGTGTTGTAATTTTACAGAGGAAGTTTTTTTTTTTTTGAGTTGGAGTCTCACTCTGTCGCCCAGACTGGAGTGCAGTGG
>NW_007009780.1:0-779 GCF_000164805.1 Carlito syrichta | reverse complement strand
TGTGTTTCTGGAAAGACTGGTGCTCACATTTTGCAGCATTAGGAGCCTTGCTATTTGAAAAACATTTAGTTATGATGTTTGTTATGCTGAGAAAAATGGTTTTAACAAACACTGACAGATAGCTTTGTAGCAGGCCAGCTCTTCAAGTGACTCATTCAAAAGGACAGTATTTTATAACAGGTGTAAAATCAAAGGCACTTAGTGAAATATTTGGCCCGTGATTTTCCATGAATAGTTTGTTTATGAAGAGTTCAATATTCAGGGAAGATGGAAAAACAGTCTGTGTCAGCTAAAGTAATAAAACTGAGTTAATCCCAAATTGACAATCTAAAGTCCTTTAAAATTACTTGTTGCAATCAAGAAACAATCCCCCTAGTCTGTCATCTCTTTTCAGCTTATAAGTAACAATTCTGAGGTTGTTCATGGAGACTTCCCGTTGCTAGGAAATACTGACACTTACTCAGTTTTGATACTATAAGTCATGATGGTTACTGGAGCCAAGGGGAAGTCTGTCCATGTCCAGTAAGTTCTCTTTGGAGCAGATCTGTCAGGCTTGTGTCTCCTTTTTGCCCCAACACATTTGTCACTGGGCAAAAATGTGCACCAATGGTAAGGCTTGAGTGTGAGGTGTCAGGATTCCTTCAAGTAAAAGTTTCTGCTCAAATGAAAATTGAAAATACAGTTAGTAAAACGTAAGAAAAACGAGGCCTTCTCACTCCTTTGGGAAGCATGTCAATGATAAATATATAAATAATAGCCAAAAGTTTCATTTTGGGTAA
>NW_007009779.1:0-381 GCF_000164805.1 Carlito syrichta | reverse complement strand
CCACAGAGAAGAGGGGCTGGGCTGGGTCAGGGATGAGGGACTTGAGCGATGAAACTGAGGTGGGCAGGGTTGGGAGTGCGAGAGTGGGCGAGGGCGAGAGTGGGCGAGGGCGAGAGCAGGGAGCTGACCCTGGGGTGCTAACAAGAGCAGCCTGCCTTCATTTTGCTCAGTTGTGAGCCAGGGCCCTGTCTCCCCATTTGTGCCTGTATTCCCTGACACTGTGTCCCTGGTGACTACATGGTGACGACTGCCCATGACTGTGCCTGCAGACAACTGGAAGTGTGCCTCGGGGAGGTGGAGAACTCGCAGCTGTTTGTGGGAATTCTAGGCTCCCGTTATGGCTAAATTTCCCCCCGCCAAAAACCCCCCCACCCTCCCCAC
>NW_007009778.1:0-3043 GCF_000164805.1 Carlito syrichta | reverse complement strand
CTCCATTCCATTCCATTCCCAGTCATTCCATTCCATGACATTCCTCTCCATTCCTTTCCAATCCATTCTGCTGTATTCCTTTCCTTCCTATTCCATTTCTGTCCATTCTATTCCCTTCCACTACATTCCATTCCATTCCTTTCTTCAACTTTCCTTTCTTTTCTATTCCATTCCTCTCCATTCATTCCATTCCATTTCATGACATTCTACTTCATTCAATTCCTCCCAATTCCATACCATAACTCTCTGCAACATTCTTCTCCGTTAAGTTCCAATCCATTCCATTCCATTCCTCTCCATTCCTTTCCTCTCCACCACTTTTCTTTCCATTCCTTTCTTCTCCTTTCGAATCTATTGTGTTCCTTTCTACTCCAATCCTCTCCATTCTATTCATCTCTATTCTATTCCATTCCCAGGCATTCCATTCCATGATATTCCTCTCCTTTTCTTTCTATTCCATTTCTCTTCATTCTATTACATTCCATTGCAATCCATTCCATTCCACTCTTCTCCATTCCATTCCTCTTCTTTATAATCCAGTCTCTCCATTCCTTTCCACTTGTCTGCATTCCATTGCCTTACTTTTATCTCCATTTCTTTCATTTCAATTTCATTCCTTTATATTCCATTCCATCTTTTTAAATTCCCTTCCATTCCTTACCTTTGAATTTCTCTACATTCCATTCATATCCACTCCATTCCATTCCTTTCCATTCCACTCCTATCCATTCCATTCCATTCCTCTCCATTCTATTCCATTCCATTCCTCTCCATCCCATTCCATTGTATTCCTTACCACTCTATTCCTCTCCATTCCATTCCCTTCCATTCCTATCCATTCAATTCCTCTCTATTCATTCCTCTCCATTCCTTTCATCTTTATTCCATTGCACTCCATTCCCTTCCATTCGTCTCCATAGCTCTCCAAGCAATTTCCTTCCATTGCATTCTGCACCATTCTATTTCACTCCATACCATTCCTCTCCATTCCATTAATCTTCAGACGATTGCATTCCATTCCATTCCATTCCTCTGCATTCCATTCCCTTCTATTCCTTTCCACTCCTTTCTTCTCCATTCAATTTCAATTCTTTCCATTCTGTTCCTCTCCATTCTATTCATCTTCTTTCCATTCCTTTCCATTGCATTCCATTCCTCTCCATTCCTTTCCATTCCCTTTGATCCAATCCATTCCTATCCATTCCATTCCTCGCCATTTCAATGCATTCCACTTTATTCCATTCCTTTCTATTCCTTTCCATTCATTCCTCTCGATACCATTCCATTCAATTCGATTCCATTGCTGTCCATTCCATTCCATTCCTCTCCTTTCCATTTCTTTCTGTTCCATTTCTCTCCATTCCATTTTTCTCCATTCTACCCCTCTCCAATCCATTCAATGCCAATCAATTCCTTCCCTTTCCATTACTCTTCATTTCACTCCATTCCACTCGTCTCTATTCAATTTCACTATATTTTATTCCATTCTGTTCCAATTCATTCCACTTAATTCATCTCCATTCCATTACTCTCCATTCCATTTTATTCCACACCATCCAAATCCGTTCCTCTCCATTCAATTCCATATCATTCCATTCAATTCCAATCCATTCCACTCCATTCCATTCCTCTCCATTCCATCTCTCACCGTTCCATTCCATTCCTGTATTCCATTGCATTCTTTCCATTCCATGCCATTCCTCTCCATTCCATAATATTCTATTCCATTCCACTCAATTTCCTTTCAGTCCAATCCATTCTTCTCCATTTCGTTCCTCTTCTTTCCATTCCATTCCATTCCTTTCTGCTCCATCCCATTCCATTACTTTCCATTATTCTCAATTCCATTCATTCCATTTCATTCCTCTCCATCACATGCATCTTATTTTCATTCCATCTCTTTCCATTCCTTTCATTCGATTTCTCGAATTACCCTAAAATTCCTCTACCTATAATTCCTTTCCATTCCACTCCAATCCATTCCATTTCTCTAGATTCCATTCCTCTCCATTCCATTCAATATTAATCCATTCCACTTTATTCTATTCCTCTCCATTCCATTCCTCACCATTCCATTCCATTCCTGTATTCCATTGCATTCCATTCCAGCCCATTCCTCTCCATTTCATTCTATTCTATGCAATTCCATTCCATTCCACTCCATTTCATTCCAGTCTAATCAGTTTCCCTCCATTCCATTCGTATTCATTCCATTCCATTCCATTCCTTTCCATTCCATTCCATTACAACCCATTCCATTCTTCTCAATTCGATTTTTTCCATTTCATTCCTCACCATCACATTCCACTAAATTCCATTCCATCTCTCTTCATTCCTTTCCATTCAATCCCTCGATTTCCATTCAATTGCTCTCCCTGTAGTTCCTTTGCATTCCAATTCAATCCAGTCTATTTCTCTAGATTCCTTAACTCTGCATTCCATTCCTCTCCATTCCATTCCTTTTCATTCATTAATCTCCATTATATATCATTCTTCTCCATTTCATTCCATTCAAGTCCATTTCATTTTATTCCATTCTATTCTTCTCCATTCCAATCCTCTCTATTCCATTCCATCCCACTAATTTCCTTTCCATCCCTTTCTTCTCTTTTCCATTCCAATCTATTTCTTTCTACTCCATTCCTCTCCATTTTATCTCCATGCTATTCCTCTCCATTCCATTACCCTTCAATTTTATTCCATTAAATTCCATTCCCAACCATTCAATACCATGACATTCCACTCCATTCCTTTCCATACCATTCTGCTCTATTCCTTTCCTCCAGATTCAATTTCTGTCCATTCCATTCCCTTCCTCTACATTCCATTCCATTCCTTTCTTCAACTATCCTATCTTTTCTATTCCATTCCTCTCAAATCCATTCCTCTCTATTCCATTCCATTTTATGCCATTATATTTCATTCCATTCCACCCTATTCCATGCCAACACTCTTTGTACCATTCTTCTCCATTAACTTCCAATCCTGCCTTTCCATTTTATTCCATTACCCTCTATTCCATTCCATTCAACTTCAATCCTCA
>NW_007009777.1:0-325 GCF_000164805.1 Carlito syrichta | reverse complement strand
TGTGTATTTGCATCTTATTAGGCTCTGTGGGTTTTGCATATTTTATTATTGTTCATGTATATATTGATTTGAACTCTCGTTGAAACAGCTACCAATCATTTTGTTACTGAGTATGTTTCACAAATCATGGATACTAACCTAGTATCTGAGATGTGGTTTGCAAATGTTTTCTCCCTTGTGTTAATACATTTTTAGCATTATTTTCATTAATAAAATGTTTTAAATTTCAGAAAAAAATTCAATAAGACTGACCCCAAAACTATCCTCCTAGAAACTCCACTATTGACATTTTATCTCTCTGAGAAAAAAATGCCTCATCATCTCT
>NW_007009776.1:0-302 GCF_000164805.1 Carlito syrichta | reverse complement strand
TTTTAAAATTGTGGGGTACAGTTAAGGGTTAGGTATACAAATATTCACTGTGCAGGTACCTTGTTGATGAGGTGTGACCCCCTTTCCCCAGACACATATTGACTACCGTTCAGTAGGACTTCTTTCCCAGGATTTCTTTAACAGAATGAGCTGTAGTTCGAGAAGGATTTCAGAGGATCAAGTTACAGCCTGTTTTTATTTATTTATTTATTTATTTATTTATTTATTTTTGAGTTGGAGTCTCACTCTATTGCCCAGGCTGGAGGGCAGTGGCATGCTCCCAGCCACCACAGCCTCAACCT
>NW_007009775.1:0-1131 GCF_000164805.1 Carlito syrichta | reverse complement strand
CTCGTTAAATCAGCTAGTTAATTCAGCTGGCTATCCTTCTGGCTATGTAGGTAGCTAGCTAATTAAGTCAGCTGGGTAGCCAGCTGGCTACCTAGTTAAGTCAGTGAGCTAAGTTAGTTGGCTAGCCAGATGGCTAGCTAGGTGACTGGCTAGTTAAGCCAGCTGGCTAGCTGGATGGCTATGTAGTTAAGTTAACTAGTTAAGTCAGCTGGTTAGCAGACTGGATAGCTATCTGGCTGGCAAGTTAAGCCAACTGGTTAGCAGGCTGATAATTTAGGTGGCCAGCTAGTTAAGCTGGCTGGCTAATCAGATGACCAGCATGGTGGCTGGCTAGTTAAGCCATCAGGCTATTCCACTGTCCACCTAACTAGTGGGCTTGCTCACTATCCATCAGTTCAGTTAACTAGTCGCCTGGCTCCCCTGGCACCTTGTAAGCAAACTAGTCAGCTCGCTTGTCAGCCAACAAGTCAACTAACTTTTTGGTTCACTCACAGGCCAACAGATCAGCTAACAAGTTGGCCTTTTTGCCAGCCAGTTAGTTAAGTCAGCTCACCAGTCAACTCGCTCCATGGCCTTCTAGTTAAGTCTGACTAATCGGCCCACTGGTCGATCAGTCGACTAAAGTCAGCTGACCAGTTGACTAAAGTCAGCTGACCAGTCAGTTCACCCGCCAGCCAACTAGCTAATTCAGCTGACCAGTTGACTCACTCACCAGCCAACTAGTTAAGTCAGCTGACCAGTTGGCTCACTCACTGGCCGACTGTTTAATTCAGATGACAATTGGTTCACTAGCTGGTCAACTATTTAAGTCAGCTCACCTGTCAGCTCACTCTCCAGCCGACTAGTTAAGTCAGCTAACTGGTCGACCTACTAACCGGCCAACTAGTCAAGTCAGTTAACCAGTCGTTCAACTACGGGGCCAACTTGTCAGCTGACAACTTCGTTCAACTAACGAGATGGCCAACAAGTCAGCCAAGAATTTAGGTCAGGAAACAAGTCAGCCAACTAGTTAATCAAGTTAACGAGGGGGCCAATTCGTCAGTCCACTAGCTAACCCAGATAAATAGTATGCCGAGTAGTCACCCAACATTTTAAACCAGCTAAATAGTCAGCTGACTCATCCACCCACAA
>NW_007009774.1:0-3772 GCF_000164805.1 Carlito syrichta | reverse complement strand
TTCTTTCTAGATATTTTTAAACTTCTATTTCCTGATAGACTGGTTAGTCAGCTCTTGTTCCCAAAGGCAGTTTCTCCTAGGATTAAGATTAGAAACTAAATTACCCTAATAGTTTTATTGCCCTGCCTCTAGCCAAGCAGGACGTTTATCTAGTTTCGTTGCATGCCAAAACTCTGTTTGCTTCAGCCCGTGGCAATCGTCATGGTAACCGTGCAGTCCATTATCCAAGAGTGTGACAGCTACCATTTGATTTTTAGAATAGACTTGTTTGGATAAAACATACATTTAAGATGATACAATTTCCATCGGAAAGATTTAAACAGTAATAAGCATTCATAGAAAACTTTTAAGTTTCTTTTAAGCTTTTAAGTTTCCTTCTCCGATTATGACTTTAGTTCCTGTTCCTGTAGGCCAATTTTAAGATCCTTTGATTAGTATAACGAAATTTTCCCAACGGTGTTGTTTTTGCTTTTAATATGACAATAGAAAATTTTACACGTAGCCATGTATTAATATACTAGGAAAAAATATTTAAGTTTTGGGTTAAAGTCGTAGTTTTATTAAAATAGAACGAAAATTATAGTGTTATGATTTTAAAAACCATACGTCAATGATAATTATAAGATTTAATGACAAGGTATTAGCTTAATAAGTTATAGCATAGTATTAAAGTCCAATCACTAGATAATATAAAATCACAGTTTAGATTTATGAAACTCATATAAGTCATGGTAAGGAATAAGTTTCGAATTAATTGTTATAGAATTACAGGGCACTATGTTGAATCATAATAGGTTAATGGAATAAATAAAAATTAAGTCATTTAAGGAAACTTTAGACTATAGTATAGTGTTAAGTTGATAATATCAATCGTTAAAAAATATTAGGAGTCAGTGAACTTGGATTGAACCTAGAGTTAACTTAGAAAGTTTTTGTATTAATCAGGGTTTAGAACAAAGAGTACAATATGAATGATTTATTGAACACTATGGAAGACACTATGAACGAACTGTATTGAAATTGTGCACCTGTGACATTGATGTGAGTTTTGTGAAGCACGTCAGGCATCATGGAGTTTGAATTGTTTGCTTGGAACTTGCAAGTCTCGTGATGGTCCTGTGATGCATAGTTTGTAAAGTGCGATATACATAATGGAATTTGTATGCCCCAGCAAGTAATTATCACACTGCTGGAAGGTATAGAACATGGAATTTAAGTTGGAAGGAGTCTGAATAAAATTTGGACTCAGTCCTGATCAGACTGACCCCAGAAGAAGTGCCTCCGAGTGGTCTATTCTCTCTGTCTTGACTCTCCGCTGCAGGTCCCAACCCTCCCTCTTAGGTCGGAGCCAGTACTCTGACATTCTGGTCCTCTTCAAAGTTGTAATTGGGTATCTGGTAGTACAAATCCCTTAAGTTCCTTGTGACAATTAAAGCCAGACTCCCGGAAAAAAAGAATCATATTGCCATATTTGGATGTAACTTTGGTCTTAAGATGATCTTGGTAATCCTTAAATTTCCGTTTGTACTTTATTTGTAGAGGGACCGAGGGTTTTGCAGTTGCCAAATATTTAGTATGTATTATTAAAAAGTAACCAGGATCCATGGATTCCACATCCCTAGGAAACATCTGGGCATCTGCATTTTTGTGCACAGAGTTTTGGAATCCACATGGACAGGGAAATTCAGGTCATGTTGCTGAGAATGGAAAGGGAATCCTGTTCCTGGAGTTCTCTATTGCCTAAATCTACAAAGACTCTTGATATGGTTTAATCAGCAATCAGGGCTTCTATGTCACCACATTCTTACTGTGTCTTTTGAAAAGGGACCATGTATCTTGGGTTCCAATTCCTCAAGAACTTTATGGGAGTCTTTCTCTTGATATCCAAGCAACTGGAATTCTAGGTCACCAGGAAATATCTTGGCGTCTTGCTGAGAATGAAGCAGGATTTCAGTAAATGGAGTCCTCATATACAGAACACTACACGACCTGTTGCTACAGAAGAATAAGTAATCATGGTTACACGAGGCCTCCATCCCAAAAAACATACAGACCGTCTTGCTAAGAGATAGCCACCATTCAGGTTTTGGGAGCAGGAATCTGGATAATGGGAGTCCTCATATACAGGAAACTGCACAGTATATTGCTAAAGGAGAATAAGGAATCTGGTTTACACGTGTCCTCCACCCAATAAAACTTCAGAGTTTCTTGCTAAGGGCTAAACACGAATTTGGGGTTTTGAAGCATAAACTAGGGAAATGAAATGCTCATATACAGACAAATGCACTGACTGTTCCTAAGAAAGAATAAGGAATGTGTGTGACATGTTTTCTAAATCTCCAAAAAAATATACTGCGTATTCCTAAGATCTAAACAAGAATCAAGCTTCCAACGCATGTATCTGCGAACAGGAGTATTCATATACAGGTAACTGCACGACTCTTGCTAAAAATAAGAAATCCGGGTTATATGAGTCCTCAATCCTGAAAATCTACAGGGCATCTTGATGACGGCTAAAGAAGAATCAGGAATTCGAGGCATGAATGTGGCTAATAGCAGTCGTCATATAAAGGAAACTACATGGCCTCTTGTTAATAAAAGAGAAGAAATCTGTTTTCCACGAATTCTCTTTCAAAAAATTGACATGACTTCTTACTAAGGGCTAAACAAGATCAGGGTTTCGAAACAGGAATCAAGGGAAAGAGAGTCCTCACATACAGGACACTACATGACCTCCAAGTAAGTACGAATAAAGATCATGTTTGTACGAGCCCTCAATCCAAAAAATTACCAGGTTTTCTGCTATGGGACAAACAAGAAACAGATCATCGAGCTCCCCAAATGATTCAGAGGAATTTAGCATTCAGATATTATGAATCGGTCATTTCAGTACTCTGACAACATTCTGGTCTTCTTAAAAGTTGTAAATGGTATTGGGCACTCCAAGTCCGTTAGGTTCCTTAACAACTAAGGACAGATTCCATGACAAAAAGAATCTTCTTGCCATATTTGGATGTAATTCTGGTCTTAAGGTGAACCCTGTAATCCTTCCCCTTCCTTGTCTCTTTTTATTTTGAGAAGGGACAAGGGTTTTGCATTTGCCAAATATTTACTACATACTTTTAATGGTAACCAGAAATCATGGAATCCACGAACATAGGAAACCTGTGGCCATCTGTCTTTTGATGTACTGAATTTGGAATTCAAATCGACAGGAAAAATCAGGGCATCTTACTGAGAATTAAAAGGAAATCCGATTTTAGGAGTTCTCATTTTCCAGAATCTAAAGGGCCTCTTGCTAAGGTTTAATCAGCAATCTGGGCTTCTGGATCCCTACATTTTCAGAGCTACTTGCTATGTGGATATGCTAAATCTGTCATTACAGATCCTCAGGATCTTTCTGGTCCTCTTTTTAGTTGTAATCAAGGATTAGGCCCTAGAAATCCTTTTGTTTCCTGGGACCATCTACGATCATAATCTTATTCCCCAGAATCAATAGGTTTATTGGTACAAAATTCCTCGATTCAGGTGACCGCAAAGTACAGAATATTCTTGTGGGTGGGCAGGTCGGAATTCGGGTTTTGGGTTTGGAATATTCCACATTTTGGGGGGACTTGTGAAGGGAAACCAGGAATCTTGGTTTCAAGTTCCCAAAGAACATTATGGACGTCTTTCTCTTGATATCCAAAAAACTGGAATTCTTGGTCACCAGGAACTGTCTCGGTATCCTGCAGAGTGAAGCAGGAAGCTGAGTAATGGAGGTCGTCATATA
>NW_007009773.1:0-858 GCF_000164805.1 Carlito syrichta | reverse complement strand
CTTAAGTCAGCTGGGTAGCTAGGTAGCTAGCTAGTTATGTCAGTTAGTTAAGTCAGGTTGCTAGCTAGTTTAGTCAGCGAGCTGTCAGCTGGATAGACAGCTGCGTAGCAGGATATCTAACTAGTTAAGTCAGCTGGCTGGACAGCTAGCTAGCTAGTTATGTCACCAAGTTATGACATCTCTCTTGCCAGCAGGTTACCTAGGTAGTTAGTTAGTTAAGTCAGCTGACAAGCCAGTGGGCTATGTAGGTAGGTAGCTAGTTAAGTTAGGTGGCTAGCCATCAGGTGTCTAGTTATGTCAGTGAGATAAATAAGCTAGCTATTCACTTGTCTAGCTAGGTAGCTAGCTAAAATCTGCTGGCTCACCAGCTGGCTACTACCTTAAGTTGCCTAGTTAAGTCAGCTGGCTAGCCTGCTGGCTAGATAGTAAACTGACCAAGTTAAGCCAGCTGACTTGCCAGCTGGCTAGCTAGGTAGCTTACCAATTAAGTCAGCTCGCTAGACAGCTTGCTGGAAAGGTAAGTCATCTAGTTAATTCAGCTGGATAGCCAGCTGGCTAGCTATGTAGCAAGCTAGTTAATTCAACTGTCTAGAAAGCAGGCCAGTTAGTTAAAAGAGCTAGTTAAGTCAGCTGACTAGCCAAATGGCTAGCTAATTAGTGACCTAGTTAAGTCAGTTGGCTAGCCATCTGACTAATTAATTAAATCTGCTAGTTAAGAACATTGGCTATCCAGATGACTAGAGAGCTAGAGAGTTAGTTAAGTCAGCTGGCTTAGCCAGCTGGATAAATTAGTTAAGTCAGTTAGTTTAGTCACATGGCTGGGCCAGCTGCCTAGCACTTTAATCAACTAGTTGATTA
>NW_007009772.1:0-617 GCF_000164805.1 Carlito syrichta | reverse complement strand
CTGGCTAGGCAGCTAGTTAGTTCACATGGCTAGCCAGCTAACTAGCTGGTTAAGTCAGCTGGCTTCCCAACTGGTTAGATATGTAGCAAACTAATTACATCAGCTGGATAGCCAGTTTGCTATAAAGTTGTCAGTTAGTTAATTCAACTGGCTTCCCAGCTAGCTAACTAGGTAGCTAGCTAGTTAACTCAGTTGGCTAGCCAGCTGGCTAGCTGGTTAAGGCAGCTAGTAAATTCAGCTGGCCAGCCAGCTGGCTAGCAAGATAAATAGGCTAGTTAAGTCAGTTGCCCAACCAGATGGCTACCTAGGTAGTTATCTATTTAAGTCAACCAGTTAAGTCATCTGGCTAGCTAGGTAGCTAGCTAGTTACATCATTTAGTTAAGTCACCTCTCTAGCCAGCTGCAAAGCAGGGTACCTAGCTAGTTAACGCAGTTGGCTTGCCAAATGGCTAGCTAGTTAATTCATGCAGTTAAGTCAGCTCGCTGGCCAGCATGTTACCTAGGTAGTTAAGTAGTTAACTCAGTTGGCAAGCTAGCGGGCTATGTAGGTAGGTAAATAGTTATGTGAGCTGGCTAGCTATGAGGCTACCTTGTTATGTTACCTATTTAAGTCACCT
>NW_007009771.1:0-720 GCF_000164805.1 Carlito syrichta | reverse complement strand
AAGGTTTTTTGAGTTTTACTTGGAGTCAAGGTGGGGACTTGCTATGGTGTCCAGCCTAGGTCGAGTTCTCAGGCTCCAGTCATCTTCTTGTTTCAGCCTCCCAGTGTCGAGGAGACAGACATGAATCACCTGTCCAACCTACCCGCAGTTTGAGAATCACACCCTCGCTTTCCCACAGGCAGCCCCAGGGGAGACCGAGTGGGTCCACCCTTGGGGACGAACCTGCAGAAGGGTGGGCACCCAGGTGGGACACTCCCCTGTACCAGGTGAATTTCTGGGGCAGGCTTGGCGGGCGACTCCAGTTGCCCTATCCTGGGTCATGTATCATCTGAAGGGAGTGGGCCTCATAGTGGGGCCCCAAGAAGCATGTCAAAACCGGGCACAGGGCCTCACGCCTGTCATCCTGGCATTTTGGGAGGCCGAGGTGAGAGGATGGCCTGAGGCCCGGGTTCAAAACAAGCCCAGGCATCTTGGCGAGGTTTCATCTCTACAAGAAACTAAAAAAATGGTGAATGCCAGTCATTCCAGCCTATTGGGAGGCTGCGGCGGGAGCATTGCCAGAGCCCACCCAAGACCAGGCCCCTGAGCTCCAGCCTGGGAGACAGAGTGAGATTTTGACTCACAATAATAATATCAACCACTACCACCACAACCACAGGCCGGGCTCAGGGGCTCAGCCTGGCACTCCGGCCCTTTGGAGGCTGAGATGAGTGGATGGCC
>NW_007009770.1:0-516 GCF_000164805.1 Carlito syrichta | reverse complement strand
TATATTATTTGAACATATATAGTTGCTTGAGTTAAAGTCTCATTTTCAAAGTCCAGTGTCATGCTTTCCCAGGGATAATTTCTATTGATTGCTGTATTTTTGGATATGTTCCTGTGCTGATTGTTCCCAAGACCAGTTCCAGACTTGGTGATATTTTCTAGGCCTCCAGTTCCAGACTTGGTGATATTTTCTAGGACTCGACTTATGATCATGAGCTTGTCCGTTGTTTATTACAAAGGATAAAATGCAAAATCTACAAAAATAATGAATGTAGTTTAATTGATGACTGTAGAATTGTTCATAGGTTTTCTTCATCACCCTTTATATGTCTGTAAGTGTTGCAGTATTATCACTGATTTCACATTGGTAATTTGGGTCTTCACATTTTCTTGTGAGAATTGGTAGAAGTTTTACACTTTTACTGGTATTTTAGAAGAAGCAGTTCTTTACTTCCTAGTCCATTCTTTTTTTTTTTTTTTGGATTGATTTATGCCCTTTGGGGAAATATTTTTATCC
>NW_007009769.1:0-319 GCF_000164805.1 Carlito syrichta | reverse complement strand
ATGAAATAAAATGGAAAGGAATAGAATGGAGAGGAATGGAATGGAGTAGAGAGGTATGGAATGGAATGCAATGGAATGGAATGAAGAGGAATGGAATGGAGAAGAATGAAATTAAATGGAATGGAAAGGAAAGGAATGGGATTGAATGGAGTGGAATGGAATGGAGACGAATGGAATGGAATGGAATAGAGAGTAATGGAATGGAATGGACAAGAATGGTATGGGGAGGAATGGAGTGGAATGGAATGAAGTGAAATGGAGTGGAATGAAATGGAAAGGAATGGAAAGGGATGTAATGGGGAGAAGGGAATGGAATGGA
>NW_007009768.1:0-308 GCF_000164805.1 Carlito syrichta | reverse complement strand
TGACTATTCAGCTCACATTTTAGTTGACTAAAGTCAGTTGACCATCAGCTCACTTGCCAGTTGACTAGTTAAATCAGCTGACCAGTCGGCTCACTCGCCGGCCGACTAGTTATGTCATTTCACCTGTGGGCTCACTCGCAGTCTGAAAAACTAAGTAAGGTAACTGGTTGGCCGACTAGTTGGCCAACTATATAACTCAGCTAACCAATTGCCCTACTAGTCGGCCAACTGGTCAGCTGACAAATTAGGACAGCTAACTTGTTGGTAAACTAGTTAGGTCACGTAAATATTCAGCCAACTAGTCAGCC
>NW_007009767.1:0-1668 GCF_000164805.1 Carlito syrichta | reverse complement strand
GCCAGCTGCCTAGCAGGGTAGCAAGCTAGTTAAGGCAGATGTCTAGCCAGCTGGCTAGCTTGTTAAGTAACCTAGTTAAGTCAGCATGCTGGACAGCAGGTTATCTAGGTTGGTGGGTAGTTAATTCAGCCAGCATGCCAGCAGATTATGTAGGTAGGTAGCTAGTTAAGTCAGCTGGTAGGAATCAAACTATCCAGTTATGTCAGCTAGTTGTCAACTAACTAGCCAGGAAGCTAGCTAGTTAAGTGTGCCGGCTAGCTAGTTGGCTACTTCGTTAAGTCAGCTAGTTAAATCAGCTGGCTAGGCAGCTCGCTACATATGTAGTTAGGTAATTAAATCACCTGGCTAGTAAGCTGGACAACTAGTTAAGTCAGCTAGTTCAGTCAACCAGCTAACTAGCTGGCTAGCTAGTTAAGTCAGCTCGTAATGTCAGTTGGCTAGTCAGCTCGATGACTATTTACAAAGTTAGTTAATTCAGTTGGCTAGACAGGTGTCTGGTTAGTTATTTCAGCTAGTAATGTCAACTGGCTAGCTAGGTAGCCATCCAGTTAAGTCAGCAAGTTAAATCGGCTTGCTTGCTAGATAGTTAGCTGGGAAGCTAGCTAGTTATTTCCGCTAGTAAAGTCAGCTGGTTTGCTAGATAGCTAGCTAGTTAAGTCAGCTAGTTACATCAGCTTGCTAGATAGTTAAGTCAGCTAATTAAGTCAGCTGGGTAGCCACCTACCTAGCTTGGGTAGCTAGCTAGTTAAGACAGCTGGTTAGCCCTCAGGTGTCTAATTATGTCAGCTAGATAATTCAGCTGGCTATTCACCTGTCTAGCTAGGTTCCTAGCTAGTTAATTCTGCAGGCTAGCCAGCTGGCTAGTTTGTTAAGTCAGCAAGTTAAGTCAAGTGGTTAGCTTGCTGGCTAGCTAGTTATCTAGGAAAATAATTCAGCTGGCTAGACAGCTGGCTAGCTAGTCAATTCAGCTAGTTAAGTCAGCTGGCAAACCAGCATGCTGCTAGGTAGCTTGCTAGATGTTTCAGCTGTCTAGCCAGCTATCTAGATACTTTAGTGACCAACTTAAGTCAGCTGACTAGACAACTGGCTAGGTAGGTAACTTGCTAGTTGTCAGATCGCTAGACAGCTTGATAGCAAGATATTCACCTAGTTAATTCAGGTTGGATAGCCAGTTGGCTAGTTATGTTGCAAGCTAGTTGATTCAACTGACTAGAAAGCAGGCCAGCTAGTTAAAACACCTAGTTAAGTCAGCTGGCTTGCCAGCTGTCTAGCTAGGTAGTGACCTAGTTAAGTCAGTTGGCTAGCTGACTGGCTAGCTAATTAAGACAGCTAGTTAAGAAAGCTGGCTATACAGATGGCTATAGAGGTAGAGAGCTAGCTAAGTCAGCTGGCTAGCCAGCTGGATTACTAGTAATGTCAGCTAGTTTAGTCACCTGGCTGGCCAGCTGCCTAGCTCGATAATCAACTAATTAAGTCAGCTGGTTAACCAGCTGCCTAGCTAGTAAGTCACCTCGTTTAGTCAGTTAGCTAGCCATCTAGATAGTTAGTTAAAAAGCTAGTTAATTCAGATGGCTAGACAGCTGTCTGGCTAGTTATTTCAGCTAGTAAAGTCAACTTGTTAGCTAGGTAGTCAGCCTGTTAAATCAGCTAGTTAAGTCGGCATGCTTG
>NW_007009766.1:0-361 GCF_000164805.1 Carlito syrichta | reverse complement strand
TTTTTTTTTTGAGTTGGAGTCTCACTCAGTTGCCCAGACTGGAGTGCAGTGGTCGCTCCCAGTCACCGCAACCTCAACCTGCTGGGCTCCGGCGATCCTTCTGCCTCAGCCTTCCAAGTAGCTGGAATTACAGGCGTGCCCTACCACGCCCGGCTAATTTTTTTGATTTATTGTAAAGATGAGGTCTCACCAAGTTGCCCAGGTAGGTCTCGAACCCACAGCCTCCGGCAATTCACTCACCTCGGCCTCCCAAAGGCGCGGGATTACAGGTTGAGCCACTGAGCCTGGCCCCACCCAAAAAAAAACATTTTTAGCCGGGCTCGGTGGCTCAGCCTGTAATCCCGCGCCTTTGGGAGGCTGA
>NW_007009765.1:0-308 GCF_000164805.1 Carlito syrichta | reverse complement strand
GCTCAGCCTGTAATCCCAGCACTTTGGGAGGCCAAGGTGAATGGATTGCCTGAGCCTGGGCTCGAGACCCTCCTGGGCAACTTGGCGAGACCTCATCTCCACTATAAATCAAAAATAGCCGGGCATGGTAGCGCGCGCCTGTAGTTCCAGCTACTTGGAAGGCTGAGGCAATAGGATCGTCGGAGCTCAGCAAGTCGAGGTTGTGGTGGCCAAGAGCGGCCATTGTACTCCAGTCTGGGTGACAGAGTGAGACTCCAACTAAAAAAAAAAAAAAAAAAAAAATTAGCTGGACATGGTGGCACGTGCCT
>NW_007009764.1:0-434 GCF_000164805.1 Carlito syrichta | reverse complement strand
GTGATGCTGACTGCCTTCCTCTTGTCCCCACCCCAGCAAGCCCACCTGAGGGCAACCATCGGGAGGCAAGTGGAAACCTTGAGGGAAAGCCCTGGGGTCACCATTGTGTTAGGTGAAGCTCCAGCCTTTGAGGATCCCATGGGCACCTGAGCAAGTCACACCAAGGGTCCACATAGGGACAGAGTCCACTCAAGGACAGGTCTACCTGGGGACAGGGTGTGACCTGCTGGCCTGGCTGATGTTGTCCTGGTGGCAGTGGCCCTGTAAAGATGTGTTAGAGGCAGACAGGCCTCTTGTCCCCCAGCTCCGGCATGTGGCCGGTCACTGGCATGGCTGTACTCAGCTGGTTGCAGAGCACTCAACTGATGAGGGAGAAGGACAGAACATAAAAGGCCTGGTGGGAATTCCAGTGGTGATAAGTGTTCGCTGAGACT
>NW_007009763.1:0-343 GCF_000164805.1 Carlito syrichta | reverse complement strand
CTTTCCCTCTACTGTCTCATCCTTCAAATCTCAGCTCCAGAACAACTTCTTCAAGGGAACCTTCTGTGACTTTACAGTCTCCATCATGTCCAATCATTGAACACTGTTCTCCTTCCCCTCATTCCCATCTTACAACCAAGAGCACACATCTCAGTGTGATGATTTAATTACCTTCTGATTCCCCAGCAGAACTGTAGTCTGTATGGCAAGGGGAACCAGTTTGATTCAATTTTTTTTGAGTTGGAATCTCACTCTGTTGCCCAGACTGGAGTGCAGTGGCTGTTCCCGGCCACCACAGCCTCAACCTGCTGGTCTCCGGTGGTCCTTCCACCTCAGCCTTCCA
>NW_007009762.1:0-3249 GCF_000164805.1 Carlito syrichta | reverse complement strand
TGAAATGGATCGGAGTGGAGTGGAGTGGAATGGAGAGGAATATAATGGAATGGAGTGGAGTGGAATGGAATGGAAAGGAATGGAATGGAATAAATGGGAATGGAATATAATGTAGTGGAATGGAATGGAATGGAATGGATTGGAATGGAATGGAGTGGAGTGGAGTGGAATGAAATGGAATAGGATGGAATAGAGAGGAATGGAATGGAATGGAGTGTAATGGAATGGAGAGAAATGGAATGGAATGTGATGGAGTGGAATGGAATGGAATAGAATGGAATGGAGTGGAATGGAATGGAAAGGAATGGAATCGAAAGGAATAGAATGAAGGGGAATGGAATGGAAGAGAGATAAATGGAATGGAATGGAATAGAAAGGGGAGTAATGGAACGGAATGATGTGGAATGGATTTGAATGAAATGGAATGGCGAGGAATGGAATGGAATTGACAGGAATGGAATGGCATGGAGAGGAATGGAATGGAATGGAAAGGAATGGAATGTAGAGAAATGGAATGGAATGGAGGGAAATGGAATGAATAGCAATGGAGTGGAGTGGAATGGAATGGATTGGAATGGAATGGAGTGGAATGGTTTGGAATGGAATGAGATGGAATGGAATGGAGTGGAATGGAATTGAGTGGAATGGACGGAATGGTATGGAATGCAATGGAATACAATAGAGAGGCTTTGGCACCAACATCTTCTCTTCATCATCAGCTTTGGCACTAACACCTTCTCTTCGTCATCTACATCCAAATCAGATT
The DNA here is from genome assembly GCF_000164805.1 of Carlito syrichta. Classification (NCBI taxonomy): domain Eukaryota; kingdom Metazoa; phylum Chordata; class Mammalia; order Primates; family Tarsiidae; genus Carlito; species Carlito syrichta. The sequence goes on along the minus strand of NW_007009762.1, from coordinate 2,483 downwards.
GATGGATTTATTTATGTGTCGTCTGTCTGTACCTCAATCGGATTGGGTGGCTGGTCATGTCTAATTAGATGATCCTGTACCCAAATAGGTTAGGGTAAGTCCTGGGGAAAAGCACAAGTACATCCTCTCCTGCATGTTAAAAGGACATTGGTTTCTTTCCATTGACGTGTAAGAAGATCTTTCCATTTTACCACTGATTTAACAGTATTCTCAGGACTCCAATGTCTTATCATAGATGAATGTCCTTAGAGTCCAAATTGAGATGATTAATTACAAACATAGCATGATTGATGATATGATGGGGGAACTACATCTGAATGCTGCTTTCTTTAATTTAATTATATTATTATTTGATGTTTGATGGGCTCTCTCGACTATAGCTTGATCTTGAGGATCATATGGAATTCCTGTAGAATGAGAGATGCCAATCTGAGTACAAAACGACTGAAAAGCTTTTGAAGCGTAAGAGGAGCATTACCAGATTTTAATTGTTTAGGAATACCCAGCTGTGAAAAAACAAAAGAATAACTGCTGGGCTACTCTTTATAGGCTTCCCCAGTTTTGGGGAAGGCTAAAATTATACGGGAAAATGTATCCACTTTCACATGTAGAAATGACAATTTTCCAAAACTTTGGAGATGAGTAACATTCATTTGCAAAAAAAAAAAAATTAGGTTTTAATCTGCAGAGGTTATCTCCAGAGGGAGTGGGTTATTAGAAGTAGGACACGCTGTACAATTTTTTATGATTTGTTCAGCCATCTCTCTTGGAATGTGAAACTGGTGCCTCAAAGATGCAGTAATTTGCTGATAAATTTTATGGGATTGCTGAGCTTGACTGACTAAAGAATCTCCAAGGAGAAGGCACATGACCGATTTTGTCAAGGCATGATCTAATTGATTACGTTGATGTAGAGGTCCAGGGAGTCCTGAATGAAATCTAATATGACCTATGTAAAATGGTTGGTTTCTAATAATTATTAGTTGCAGTAATTGGATAAGTAAATCAAGAATAGTTCTCTTATTAACAGGAATGGTGGCTGTATTAATATGAGGAAAGAGCCATTTTATATAACAGGAATCAGTATAGAAAGACAATTTTCTCCTCTTAAATCAAGACGATCACAATTCACAATATCTCCCCCACGGCGCCACTAGCCAGAGGTCTTTTGGTGCCAAAGGGCAAATTTAAATTATCTGGATATTTTTCTTCATGATACCTAGCTGCTGCTTCTTTTAAGTTTTACTTATCCTCACTGGGCAAAGGATCATCATCAACAGGAGCAATGGCTAACATTGCCTGGGAAGGAAAGGGGTTAGTAAGGGAGTTATTTCACCTGGTTCCTCTTTTACTTTAATGGGCATTTTATCAACCTTTTGTTGTGGATCTAAGACACCTTTAATTATATTCCATAATGCAAAAGTATCTACAGGCACTCATTTCAGGCTGTGGAGTATGCAATCTCTTTCAATTTCTGCCCAAACTTTGTCCATGTTTCTAAAGTAATGATGCCTTCTTCAGGGAACCAGGGGAACTATTCTTTCACAAAATGTTGAAAATGAGATAATCATGTAGAGGAATCTTTAATTCCTCTTTTAGAAAGCAAACCCATCAAAATTCTTATGAACAATTGTCTTTCTTTAGATTCACTCTGGCCCATGACCATATCATGGCTTCAAAACTTACACTTCGTAGCACTGCCTGCTTCTACAGAGGGGTCTGCAGCACCCTAGGTATGGTTCTATCCGTTCTGATTAAAGTAAGGCTTACCTGTCAGGTCCCTATTTGCGTGCCACTTGCTGGAGTCCACCTCCAGCAGGTAAGGGTTTCCTGAAGGAGGAATGCCGTTGGCGTAGTGAAACCTGACTATGTTATACAGATTCTGATTTATTTTTCTTTTCAAGTTCTTTGTATACTTTTAGTTACATACAGTTTGGCCTTCAATCCCAGATGTATTTATTTTGTTTTGATCATTTTTCTAACTGCGATGAAATACTGTCTTCTCTCAAATTTGTTACAACGCATCCACAAATAGAATGTTAAATGCATGTATTTTTTCACAATGTGTTTTCTGTAATTATTAACACTTATCATTTAAATTTTTAACAACTTAATATCTAACTTATTATTTACTATTATTTCATTTTTTCAAAATACCATTCTAAAGCCTTTTCTACAATTTCAACCGTTTTATATTAATTATCTGCTCTAAAAAGCAAAAAGATTGTTTATACTGCAAATTATAGGGCCATCTATCTGTTTTCTTGCATAAATGGTGGAACCTAACATTAAAACACTCGTAATCATCACAACAATATTTTTTGTTATGCAAGAAATACCTATAAAACACTTCACAATTAGCAAAATGAAAACAACATCCCCAAAGCACCTAATTAGCAACCAACTTAAAAAACTAAAAGTGATAAATCTATTATGATGCAAAACATGATGTTTATAATTTGCATCTGTTGTCCGCTGACAGG
>NW_007009761.1:0-324 GCF_000164805.1 Carlito syrichta | reverse complement strand
TAAGTCATAGCCCCAAAGAGGGGTATCTTTTTTCTGCTAGTCTATAGTCTTCCAAGTGGCAGATTAAACAGCTAGGCCATTGGCAACAGCCAAGAGTCAGTAAAAATATAGCACATTTCTTTAAGAGGAATGTTGGGGCACTATGGGAGGCAGGGGAGTTGCTTGAGGCCAGGAGTTCAAGATCAGCCTGGGTGACATAGCAAGACTCCGTCTCTAAAACAATAAAAAAAATAAAAAAAATAAAAATTAACTGGATGTAGTGGCACTTATAGTCCCAGCTACTCTGAATACCAAGGTGGGAGGCTGCAGTGAACTATGATATGT
>NW_007009760.1:0-429 GCF_000164805.1 Carlito syrichta | reverse complement strand
CGCCACCGAGAGGACTACTGCCTAGAACGCCCCCTCTTGCGGGGACCAAATCGGGGGGGTGCCCCCTCGTTTGACCCCAATAAGAGACCTACTGCCCAGAGCATCCCCACCAGGAGGAGACATAATGGGATGCCACGCCCCCTCCTTTGATGCCACCGAGAGGACTACTGCCTAGATCACACCCTTTTGTGGGAACAGAATCCGGGCCGCCCCTCATTTGACCGCACCGAGAGGGCTAATGCCTAGAGCGCCGGCACCCAATGGGGACAGAATCCGGTGCCACGCCCCCTCCTTTGACCCCACCGAGAGACATACTGCTTAGCGCGCCCCCACCTGGCTAGGACAGAATCGGGTGCCGTGGCCCCTCCTTTGACACCACCGAGAGGACTACTGCCTAGAGCGTCCCCTCTTGCGAGTACCGTTTCTGGT
>NW_007009759.1:0-398 GCF_000164805.1 Carlito syrichta | reverse complement strand
ATGGAGAGGAATGGAATGGAATAAAGGAGAATGGAAAGTAATGGAGTGAAATGGAATGTAATTGAGTGGAATGGAGTGGAGTAGAGTGGAATTGAGTGTAATGGAATGAAATTAAATGGAATGGAGAGGAAAGGAATGAAATGGAGAGGAGTGGAATGGAACGGATTAGAATGGAATGGAATGGAGTGAAATGGAATGGAATAGAATGGAATGGATTGGAGTGGAATGGAATGGAATGGAAATGAATGGAATTGAATGGAATGGAATAGAATGGAGAGGAATGGAATGGAAAGAAATGGATTGGAATGGAATGAAATGGACTGGAATGGAATGGAGAAGAATGGAATGGAATGGAGAGGAATGAAATGGAATGGAATAGAGAGCAATGGAATGGAATG
>NW_007009758.1:0-300 GCF_000164805.1 Carlito syrichta | reverse complement strand
TTGAACAACTAGTTAAAACAGTTATATAACTCATTAACCAACTCATTAAGTCAGCTGGCTATCTGATTAGTCAACTAGTTAAGTCAGCTAGCTAAGTCAGCTGGATAACTACCTAGTTAACTATCAGCTAGCAAAGTCAGATAGCTAACTATTTAATCCAGATACTTAATCATCTACCTAACTAGTTAGCTAATTAGTTAAGTAAGCTGGCTATTCAGCCAGTTAAATAGTTAACAAACCATTTAATTCAGGTAGTTAAGTCAACTAGCTAACTAGTTAAGATGGCCAGTTAATTCAGCT
>NW_007009757.1:0-303 GCF_000164805.1 Carlito syrichta | reverse complement strand
CTATGCCCAAGGCAGCGGCCTCATTCCCCAATGATCTCTATTCACGATGATCCCAACTCAGTACACAAATGAACGCTCTTCTTTTCTTTCCTTTCATTTTTTTTGAGATGGATTCTCACTCCATTGCCCAGGCTGGAGGGCAGTGGCCCGCTCCCGGCCACTGCAACCTAGGCACACCTGGTTCCAGCACGAATCCCCACCCAGCCTTCTGAGGAGCCAGAAGCACAGGGGTGCAACACCACGCCTGACTCATTTGGGATGGAGGTTAGAGATGAGCTCTCACGGAATTGTTTGGGCAGGTCT
>NW_007009756.1:987-4436 GCF_000164805.1 Carlito syrichta | reverse complement strand
CTAGCCAGCTGGCTACCTAGTTAAGTCAGCTATTTGAGTCAGCTGGATAACCATCTGGCTAGCTGGTTGATTAAGCTAGTTAAATCAGCTGGATAGCTAGATGGCTAGCTAGGTAGCTAGCTAGTTGTCAGCTGTTTAGCCAGCTGTCTAGCTAGTGATCTCAGCTAGTTAATTCAGCTGGATAACCAGCGGTGTAGCTAGTAAACTCAGCTCATTAAGTCAGTTGACTAGCCAGCTAGGTAACTAGTTATAAAGCTAGTTAAGTTAGATGGCTAGCAAGCTTGTTAGCAAGTTATTTCATCTAGTTATGTCAGCTGGCTAGCTAGGTAGCAAGCTAGTTAAGTGAGCTAGCTAATTCAGCTAGCTAGCTAATTAATTCAGATAGTTAATTCAGCTACCTAGCTAGGCAGCTAGATAGTTAAGTAAGCTGGTTTAGTCAGCTGGCTAGCTAGTTAAGTCAGCTAGTTAAGTGAGCTGGCTAGCCAGTAGGCTAGCTAGTTAAGTCATCTAGTTAAGCCAACTGGCTAAACAGCTGTCTAGCTAGGTAGCTAGCTAGTTAAGTCAACTGACTATCAAGTGGACCAGCTAGGTAAGTCACCTAGTTATGTCAGCTGGCAGCCAGAAATGTAGCTAGGTATTGAGATAGTAAAGTCAGTTGGCTAGCCAGGTGTCTAGCTAATTAAATCATTTACTTAAGTCAGTTGTCTAGCCAGTTGGCTAGTTAGGTAGCTAGCAAGTTAAGTCAGGTTGTTAAATCTCCTTGCTAGCTAGGCAGCAGGCTAGTTCAGTCACCTAGTTAAGCCATCTGGCTTGCTAGTTATGTCAGCTAGCTAAGTCAGCTGGCTAGCCAGCTGGCTACTTAGGTAACTAGGCAGTTAAGTCAGGTGGCTAGCCAGCATGCTAGCAAGTTAAGTCAACTTGTTAAGCCAGCTGGCATGTCAGCTGGCTAATAGGTAGCTAGCTAATTAAGTCTAATGCCTGGCAATCAGCCCAGCCTAGTTAAGTCAGCTCGTTAAGTCAGCTGGCTAGCCATCAAGGTACCTAAGTTGTAAGCTAATTAAGTTAATTTGGTAGCCAGATGGCTAGCGAATTAAGTCATCTAGTTAAGTCAACTGGCTAGACAGTTGACTAGATAGGTAGCGAGCTAGTTAAGTCAGCTGGCTAGCCAGCTGGCTAACTATTTAAATCAGCTAGTTGAGTGAGCTGGCTAATCAACTGGCTAGCTAGTTAAGTCAGGTAGTTAAGTCTTCTGGCTAATCATCTGGCTACCTAATTAAGTCATCTAGTTAAGTCAGCTGGCTAGACAGATGGCTAAATAGGTAGAGACCTAGTTAAGCCAGTTGGCTATCCAGCTTGTTAGCCAGCTGGCTAACTAGTTAAGTCAGCTAGTTGAGTGAGCTGAATCACCAGCTGGCTAGCTGGTTGAGTCAGCTAGTTAAGTCAGCTGGCAATCCATCAGGCTAGCCAGATAGCTAGCTACTTACCTCACCTGTCTAGCCAGCTGGTTAGCTTGTTAAGTTAGCTAGTTAAGTTAACTAACTAGCCAACTGACTAGTTAAGTAGAAAGCTAGTTAATCAGTGGGCAAACCAGTTGGCAAGCTGTTTTAGTTAGCTAGATAAATCAGATAGCTAGCCAACTGGCTAGATATGTAACTACTAGTTAAGCCACTGGTAGCCCAGCTGACTAGCTAATTCGATCAGCTAGTTAAGTCAGTAGGCTAACCAGCTAGCTATTTAAGTCAGCTCGTTAAGTCAGTTGGATAGGCAGATGGATAAATAGTTAAACAGCTAGTTAAGTAGGATGACTAGCCAGCTGGCTAGCTAGTTATTTCAGCTAGTTAATCAGCTGGTTAACTAGCGAGCTAGCTAGTTATGTCAGCTAGTTGTCAGATAGCTATTTATGTCAGCTAGGCAAATCAGCTGGCTAGCTAGATAGCTAGCTAGGTAACTAGTTAGTTAAGGCACCTAGTTAAGTCAGTTGAGTAGCTAAGTAGTTAGCTAATTAAGTCATCCAATTAAGTCAGCTGGCCATCTAGTTAAGTCAGTAACTTAAGCAAGATGGTTAACCAGCTGTATAGGTGGGTATCTAGCTAGTTAAGTCAGCTGGTTAGCCAGCTGAGTAGCTAGTTATGTCACCTAGTTAAGTCAGCTCCTAGCCAGTGGGTAGCTAGGTAGTTAAGTCAGCTGGAAAGCCAGCAGGCTATGTAGGTAGTTAGCTAGTTAAATCAGCTGTCTAAGAGGCTGCCTAGCAAGTTATGTCAGCTAGTTAATTCAGCTGGCTCTTCTGCTGGCTTGCTAGGTAGTTAGACAGTTAAGTGAGCTGGTTAGCCTGCAGGCTATTTAGTTAAATCATATAGTTAAGTCAGCTGGCTAGCCAACTGGCTAGCTAGGTAGCTAGCTAGTTAAGTCAGCTGGCTCAACAGCTGGCTAGTTACGTAAGTCAGCTAGTTAAGTCAGCTGGCTTTCCAGCTGGCTAGCTAGATAGCTAGCTAGTTAAGTCAACTGGCTAGTCAGCTGGTGAGCTAGCTAGCTAGCTAGCTAAGTAAGCTGGCTAGTCAGTTAGCAAATTGGTTGAGTCACTGAGTAAAGTCAACTGGCCAGGCAGCTGGCTAGCTAATTAAGTCACCTAGTTAAGTCATCTGTGTATCCAGCTGTCCTGCTGGTTAAGTCAGCTATATAAGTCAGCTGGCTATCCAGCTTGCTAGCAAGGTAGCTAGCTAGTTAAGTCTGCCAGGTGGCTAACTATATAGCTAGGTAGTTAAGTCAGTTGACTAGCCAGCTGACTAGCAAGTTAAGACAACTAGTTAAGTTAACTGGCTAGCCAGCTGGCTAGCTAAGTAGCTACCTAGTTAAGTCAGCTGGCTAGTCAGCTGGCTAGTGATTTATGTCAGCTTGTTAAGTCAGTTGGCTAGACAGCTGGCTAGCTAGGAGCAAACTTGTTAAGTCAGCTGACTAGTAAGCAGGCCATCTAGTTAATTCAGCCAGTTAAGTAAGCTGGCTAGCCAGATGGCTATGTAGGTAGCGAGCTCGTTAGGTCAGATGGATAGCCAACTGGCTAGTTAATTAAGTCATCTAGATAAGTCAGCTGCCTAGCCAGTTTGCTACCTATGTAGCAAGCTATTTAAGTCAGCTGGCTAACAAGGCGGCTAAAGAGTTAATTCAGCTATTTGAGTCAGCTGGCTAATCATCTGGTTAGCTGGTTAAGTCAGCTAGTTAATTCAGCTGGCTAGCCAACTGGTCAGGTAATTTGGTAGCTAGTTATATCAACTGTCTAGCCAGCTGGCTAGTTGGATAAATTAGCTAAACAAGTCAGATAGCTAGCCAATTGGCTAGCTAGGTAGCTAGCTAGTTAATTCAACTGGCAAGCCAGTTGGTTAGCTAGTTAAGTCAGCTTGCTAACCAGCTGGCTAGCTAGTTAAGTAAGCTCGTTAAGTCAGCTGGCTTGTTAG
>NW_007009756.1:0-967 GCF_000164805.1 Carlito syrichta | reverse complement strand
CAAGCTTACTAGCTAATTAAGTCATCTAGTTAAGTCAGCTGGCTATCCAGTTGGGTAGCTAGGTTGCGAGCTAGTTAATCAGGTGGCTAGTCAGCTGGCTAAATAGTTAATTCAGCTTGTTGAGTGAGCCGGCTAACCAGCTGGCTAGCTGGTTAAGTCAGCTGTTAAGTCAGCTAGCTAGCCAGCTGCCTAGCTAGGTAGCTAGGTAGTTAAGTCAGCTGTCTAGCCACCTGGCTAGCTGGTAAAGTTAGCTAGTTAAGTCAGCTAGCTAGCCAACTGTATAGTTAGGTAGCTACTAGTTAACAGATTGCAAGCCTGCTGGTTAGCTTGTTAAGTCAGCTAGTTAAGAGAGCTGGCTAACCAAATTGCTACCAATTTAAGTCAGCTCATTAAGTCAGTTGGCTACCCAGATGGCTAACTAGTTAAAAAGCTAGTTAAGTCAGATGGCTCTCCAGCTTGGTAGCTAGTTATTTCAACTAGTTAATTCAGCTGGATAGCTAGGTAGCTAGCTAGTTAAGTCAGCTAGTTAAGTCAGATAACTACCTAGTTAAGTCACCTGGCTAGCTAGATAGCTGGCTAGGTAGCTAGCTAGTTATGCCAGCTAGTTAAGACACCTGGCTAATTAGGTAGCTACATAGTTACATCAGCTAGTAAAGTCAGCTGGCTAGCTAGTTAAGTCAGCTAGTTAAGTCAGCGGGCTAGCCAGCTGGCTATCTAGGTAGGTAGCCAGTTAAGTCAGTTGTCTAGCAACCTGGCTAATTAGTCAAGTCCCTAGTTAAGTCAGGTGACAATCCATGTGGCTAGCTAGGTAGCTTGCTAGTTAAGTCAGATGGCTAGCCAGCTGGCTAGCTAGTTATGTCACCTGGTTAATTCAGCTGTCTAGCAAGCTGGCTAGCTATGTAGCAAACTAGTTAATTGACCTGCTATCAAGCAGGCAAGCTAGTTAATTCAGCTAGATAAGTCAGAT
>NW_007009755.1:0-339 GCF_000164805.1 Carlito syrichta | reverse complement strand
CTAGCTTTCTAGCCAACAGACTTAACTAGCTAGCTACCTAGCTAGAGAGCTGGATAGTCAGGTGACTTAATTAGGTGACATAACAAGATAGCCTCATGGCTAGCCAGCTCATTTTACTAACTACTTACCTACATGACCTGCTGGTTTGCCAGCTGACTTAACTATGCAACTACCTATCTAACATGCTGGCCAGCGAGCTGACTTAACTGCGTGACTTGACTTAAGCTAGCCAGCTGACGAGCCAGCTGATTTAACTAGCTAGCTACCCTGCTTAACAGCTGGCTAGACAGCTGACTTAACTAAATGCCTTAACTAGCTAGTTACCTAGCTAGCCAGATG
>NW_007009754.1:0-311 GCF_000164805.1 Carlito syrichta | reverse complement strand
TCTCTCTCTTACAGTTTTCTTAATGACATTTTTTTTCTCTAGCTTACTTTATTGCAAGAATACAATATATAATATATATATGTATATATATATATATAACATACAAAATATGTGCTAATCAACGGTCTATGTTACTGGTAAGACTTTCGGTCAACAGTAGACCATTTTTTAAGGTTTGGGGAGTCAAAAGTTATACACAAATGTTTGACTTGGCAGCGGGGAGTTGGGATTTCAGTGCCCTAAACCCTCAAGTTGCTCAAGGATCAACTGTATAAACATTTGTTGCGAACTTATTTTACTCAGATTTGTTC
>NW_007009753.1:0-377 GCF_000164805.1 Carlito syrichta | reverse complement strand
TTTCCTGGATGAAATTTTTTATGGCCAAAATCTCTGTTACAAGTTCTTTCAGGGTTGCATTTGTCTTTCTTGAGTCTTATTTACTCTTTTCATCCATTCCCTAATCCCTGTTGTATTCTGCAGCCAGTCATTGGTGACTTCCATGTTTGGGCTCTGAGGTTTGATTTTTCAGTCGTTTTCTCTTTTTAACACTGGGAATTATCTGTGTCCCTCTGTTGATTTTTCCTCATTTGTGACAGATCTCTTTCTTTTCTGTTTAGTTCTGTTATTTGGTGGTAGCAGGAGAGGATTTCACTTCTGATGTTTGCTCAGTCATCTATCCTTCCCTAATCAGGGCTCTGAATTTGTTCTATTTTGAAACAGAGATGTGGGTGGGA
>NW_007009752.1:0-313 GCF_000164805.1 Carlito syrichta | reverse complement strand
TAGCCAGCTGCCTAGCGAGCTCACTTAACTAGCTACCTACCTAGCTAGCCAGATGGCTAGACACTTGACAACTAGCAGACTTAACCAGTTAACCAGCTGGCTAGTCAGCTGACTTAAACAACTAGCTACCTAGCTAGCAGGCTGGGTAGACAGCTGACTTAAATAACTGACTTAACCAGCTAGCCAGCTGGCTAGCCAGCTAGCTTAACTAGCTAGCTACCTAGCTTCTCAGTTGGCTAGCCACTTGACATAGCTAGGTGACTTAAATAGCTAGCTACCTAGCTAGCCAGCTGACTTAAGTAGTTAACTAACT
>NW_007009751.1:0-362 GCF_000164805.1 Carlito syrichta | reverse complement strand
TTGGCAACAGTGACCTCCACCAACTGGTCTCCAGCAATGCTCCTTCCCTGGTCTCCCAAGTGGCAGGAACGACAGACATGTGACACCATGCTAGCCTCATTTTTTTGGCTTCTTGTTGAGATGAGGTCTTGTTAAGGTGCCTGGGCCGGTCTCAAACCTGGGGGCTCAGGCCATCCTCCCACCCAGGCACCTCGGTGAGACCTCACCACTACCCTCCACCACAATTGAGCCAGGCTTGGTGCTGTGCACCTATTATTCTGGCTCCTTGGAAGGTTGGGGAAAGTCTTACCAGAACCTGGAATGCCAAGGCTGTAGTAGATGGGAGAGAACTACCACCCTCCACCCTGGTTGACGGATTGAGA
>NW_007009750.1:0-314 GCF_000164805.1 Carlito syrichta | reverse complement strand
TGAACGACATGGAAGGGAAGAAATGGAAAGGAGAGGGTTGGAATGAAATGGAGAGGAATGGGATAGAATGGAGAGGAATGGGATGGAGTGGAATGGAATTGAATGGAATGGAATGAAGTGGAGTAGGATGAAATGTAATGTAATGGAAGGGAATGGAATGGAACGGAATGGTAAGGAATGGAAAGGAATGGAATGGACTGGAGTGGAATGGAATGCAATGGAAGTGAAAGGAATGGAATGGAGTGGAATGGAGAGGAATGGAGAGGAATGGTATTGAATGGAATGGATTGCCATGGAATGGTGTGGAATGCAGA
>NW_007009749.1:0-454 GCF_000164805.1 Carlito syrichta | reverse complement strand
TTTTGCCTCCAGTTACTAGCTCTATTTAGTAATGGATGCCTCAGTGACCATCCCTCCTCTGTTTGTTGCTTCATTAGCTGACCCTCCTCTGTGATCATTGCTCTAATTATTGGATCTCCTCTGTAATGCTGCAACAGTGACTGACCCACATCTTTGATGGGTACCCCAGTTACTGGCCTGCTTTGTGATGGGTGCACCACTTACTGACTCACCACTGTTATGGGTTTCTCAGTGACTGGCCTCCTCTGTGATATGTGCCCCAGTGAATTAGTCTTATCTTTTATGGTTGCCACAGTCACTGAATCCCCTCTTGAGGGTGCCCCGAATTAGGCTTCTTTTGTGTTTGGTGCCCCAGTGACTAGCCCTCCTGCAAGATTGTTACCCTAGTGACTGAATTTCTTCTGCACTGGGAGTTCCAGTGACTAGGCCTCCTTCATATAGGGTGCTCAAGTGA
>NW_007009748.1:0-319 GCF_000164805.1 Carlito syrichta | reverse complement strand
TAAATCATACTATGGCAAAATGTGATAGTCATCTTGAATTTAGTTGAGAGGTAACTATGTGTTTGGAATTTTGCTTGAGAGTCCCTGAATTCCACATCATGGAATTTCAGATGGTAGACAAATCTTTTTCTACAGGGCAAACTGCCTACCAAATAAACTTTTTTTTTTTTTTGCTTTGGATCTCAGAAATCATAACACATCAGATCTCATAGCTATATAAACAATGGGTCTTATATGATAAATTTCTGTATCATTATCCCAAGGTATAGGGTAGCTGCAGATTTGTTGAACAACACATGAGGGACATTTTCCAAGCCAG
>NW_007009747.1:0-518 GCF_000164805.1 Carlito syrichta | reverse complement strand
GTGTGAGGTCTCCGCTTAGGTGGCAGGTCTGGGCTTTTCCCGTGGTCTCAGAGGCGTCCATGTCATATGTGGAGGGCACACGGACACAGCAGCTCTGTTCTATGTTGTACTGCGGAAACCACAGCCCCCCCACGTCCAGGTCGGTGGGTAGTTTCGGCATGGAGTTCCATTTGAGGAACCTCCAAGCCCCTCGGGCTCTGTCCTGAGCCCCTGAGGTTCCCAAGGAATAGGCTGGCACCCTGGACTCTCCAGAAGGAGTACCCAGACAAGTAAGATTGGCCACGGACTTGGCTCTGGTTTTGAGGTGGGCCACCCTGGTTGGCTCCTGTGGCTGGGCAGGATCTGGTGTGAGGTCTCCGCTTAGGTGGCAGGTCTGGGCTTTTCCCGTGGTCTCAGAGGCGTCCAAGTCATATGTGGAGGGCACACGGACACAGCAGCTCTGTTCTATGTTGTACTGCGGAAACCACAGCCCCCCCACGTCCAGGTCGGTGGGTAGTTTCGGCATGGAGTTCCATTTG
>NW_007009746.1:0-862 GCF_000164805.1 Carlito syrichta | reverse complement strand
AGTGCAACCTCTGTGGAAAGCAGTGTGGCGATTCCTAAAAGCTCTAAAAACTGACCTTCCATATGATCCTGCAATCCCCCTACTGGGAATATACCCTGAAGAACACAAATCACTCTATAAAAAAGATACCTGCACACGTATGTTTATCGCAGCATTGTTCACAATAGCAAGAACCTGGAAACAACCATGCTGCCCATCAAAAGAGGACTGGATTAAAAAAATGTGGTACATATACACGATGGAATACTACGCAGCCATAAAAAAGAACAAAATCATGAATTTCGCTGCAACCTGGATGGAACTAGAGTCTATAATACTGAGTGACCTCTCACAAAAACAAAAATCCGAATATCACATGTTCTCACTCATATAATGGACCTTGAACATCCAATGCAATACTATGAGAAAATGACGGATGGTACTGGGAAACTACGGGGGGGAGGGGGATGGGATTAACAGTAGCAAATATCTGTCGGGGGATGGGAAAACACTTCTTATCTACAGGGTGCCTGAATGAAACGTCATTGTACACCTACCCTTAACTGTACCCCACAAAACCATAATAAAAACTACTGATTAATGAAAAAAAAAGAATTACATTTATAAGAAGGGCAATAACATGGAAACATTTGCTATATAACACTCATAAAACACAGAGTTTATGGAATTTATATCTATATAAAATTCAAATTTTTTACAAAAACATTCACAGAAAAAATTGGAAGGGGATACACTTAATAATCTGTTTTTTGGTTTGATAAAATTGTAGACGGTTCTTTATTCCTTCTTTTTATTTTTTGGTGCTTTCTACTTTTAATGATGAGGCTATATGTTACTATCTAATGATAAAATAAAGATTTTT
>NW_007009745.1:0-320 GCF_000164805.1 Carlito syrichta | reverse complement strand
CAGCCCGGGCAACTTGGTGAGACCTTGTCTCTACAATAAATAAAAAATTAGCCGGGTGTGATAGCTTGCACCTATAGTTCCGGCTACTTGGAAGGCTGAGGCAGAAGGATTGTGGGAGCCCAGCACGTCCATGCTGGAGTGGCCATGAGCATGCCACTGCACTCCAGCCTGGGCGACGGAGTGAGACACCAACTAAAAAAAAACCAAAAAACAAAGTTTACTAGAAAGCAGAAGAGAGGAAAGAAAGGGTGGGCAGAAGTTCCATGACAGAAGGCCTGGCATGGGCAAGTGTCTCGAAAAAGAAAGACTGTGCTTTTGCT
>NW_007009744.1:5613-6731 GCF_000164805.1 Carlito syrichta | reverse complement strand
TAGCTTTCTAGGTAGCTAGGTAGTAAGGCCAGCTAGTTAAACAGTTGGTGAGCTAGGTAGCTAGCTCGTTAAGTCAGCTAGTTAAGTTAGCTTGCTAGCTACTTAAGTCAGAAAGTTGTCAGCTGGCAAGACAGCTGCCTAGCTGGGTAGCTAGCTAGTTAAGTCAGCTGGCTAACCAGTTGGGAGGTTAGTTAAGTAACCTAGTTAAATAAGTTCAATAGACAACTTTTTATCAAGGTAGCTAGCTAGTTAAATCTGCTGGCTCTCCAGCTGGCTACCTAGGTACCTAGGCAGTTAAGTTAGCCTGCTACCCAGCTGGCTAGATAATTAAGACACCTCGTTAAGTCAGATGGCTAGACAGCTGGCTACCAAGGTAGTTAGATAGTTATATCAGCAGTCTAGACCGCTGGCTAGGTAGTTAAGTCGCCTGGTTAATTCAGTTGGCTTTCCAGCTGGCTAGACAAGTAGCTTGCTAATTAAATTAGCTGACTTGACAGCTGGCTAGATAGTTAATCACCTAGTTTAGTCAGCTGGCTAGCCAGCTAGCTAACTATAAGCAAGCAAGTTAATTCAGCTATCAAGCAGCCCAGCTATTTATGTCAGCTAGTTAAGTCAGCTGGCTAGCTAGCTGTCTCGCTAAGTAGCGAGCTAGTTATTTCAGTGGGCTATCCAGCTTTCTATGTAATTAAGTCAGCTTTTTAAGTCAGCTGGCCTGCCAGCTAGCTATCTATGTAGAGAGATAGTTAAGTCAGATGGCTAGCCAGATGCCTATCTACTTAAGTCAGCTAGTTAAGTCAGCTGGTTCTCCAGCTGGCTAGCTAGGTGGCTGGCAAGTTAAGATGGTGGGTTAACAGACTGATCAGGTAGGGGGCCATCTATTTAAGACAGCTGGCTAGCCGGCTGAACAGCAGGGTGGCTGGCTAGTTAAGCCAGCTGTCTATCACTGTACAGCCAACCGTATGGCTATTTACTTCAGCTAGCTAGCCAGCTGGCCAGTCCTCTAGCTAGCTAGCCAGCTGCCTAGCAAACGAGCCAGACAGGTAGCTAGCTAGTTAAGCCAGCTTGCCAGCCATCTAACCAACCAGATAGCTAGCTAGTTAAGTCAACTGGATAGCCAG
>NW_007009744.1:0-4550 GCF_000164805.1 Carlito syrichta | reverse complement strand
CTCACCTGTTGGCTCATGCACTAGCTGACAAGTCAGGTAACCGTTCCGCCAACTAGCCATCCAAGACATAAAGTGAGCTAAACAATCGTCTGACTAGTTGACTGAAAAGTTAGCACAGCTAACTAGTCGGCTGACTAGTGAGGTCAGTTAACTTGTCGGCCAAATATTCGGCTGACCTGTTAGGTCAGCAAACGAGCAGGCAACTAGTTAACATTGCTAACTTGTGGGTCAACTCGTCAGTCATCTTGTTAACCCAGCTAACTAGTCGGCCGAGTAGACAGCCAATGTGTTAAACAATCTAAGTAGTCGGCCGACTCATCAGCCCACAAGCTAATTCACCCACCTAACTCGTTAACCAACTAGTTAAGTCAAATATTTAACTCGTTAATCAACTAGTAAAAACAGTTAGCTAACTTGTTAACCAACTCGTTCAGTCAGTCAGCTATCTCTTTAGCCAACTAGTTAAGTCAGCTAGCTAAGTCAGCTAGCTAACTAGCTAGCTAGCTAAGTAAGCTACCTAAGTCAGCTAGCTCACTAATTAGCTAACTATTTAAGTCATCTACTTAAGTCTACCTAACTAGTTAGATAATTATTAAAGCAGCTAGTTATTCACCTACTCAAATAGCTAGATAACTATTTAATACAGGTAGTTAAGTCAGGTAGCTAAATTGTTAAGTTGGCCAGTGAAGTCAGCTAGCTGAGTAGTTAAGTCAGACAGCTAAGTCAGCTAGTTAAGTCAGCTTTTTAATTTAGTCAGATAGTTAAGACATTTAGCTAGCTAGTTAGCTAACGGATTAAGTCAACAGGATGAGAGAGGTAGTTAGATAGTTAATTAATGGGTTACACCAGCTCGTAGCATAAGCTATCTTGCTAGTTAGCAAATGGGTTGTGTCAGCTGGTTGAGTAGGCAAGCTAGCTAGTTAGCTAATGAATTAAGTCAGTTGGTTGAATCAGCTAGCTAGCTCTTTACCTAACGAGTTAAGTCAGATGATTAAGTGCTAGTTAGCACGTTAGATAGGAGTAAGCTTACTAGTTAGCTAGCTGGTTAACTCAGCAAGCTAGCTAGGCTGCTAACTATTTGTCATCTTGTTAGCTAGGTAACTGGTTAGATAAATATTTAAGTCAGCTGGATAGCTAAGTAGCTAGCTAGTTAGCTAAATATATGTCAGTTGGCCAGCTAGGTAGCTAGCTAGTTAACTCTGCTAGTTAAGTCAGCTGGCTAGCCAGATGGCTAGCTAGGTAGCAAGCTAGTTAAGCCAGTTGGCTAGCCAGCTGGCTAGCTGGTTAATTCAGCTGGTTGAGAGAGCTGGCTAGACACTGGCAATGTATGTAGCTAGCTAGTTAAGTCAACTAGATAGCTATCTGGCTAGCTAGTGATGTCAGTGTGTTAAGTCAGCTGGCTAGCCAGCTGGCTAGCTGGTTACTTCAGGTAATTTAGTCAGCTGTCTAGCCAGCTTGCTAGGCAGGTAGCTAGCTTGATATGTGAGCTTGCTAGCCAGAAGGATAACTATTCAAGTCAGATAATTAAGTCAGCTGGCTAGCCTGCAGACTATGTAGGAATCTAGCTAGTTAAGGGTGCTGGCTTGCCAGCTTGCTATCTTAGGTCAGCTGGGCAAGTCAGTTGACTAGCCAGCTGGCTAGAGAGGTAGCCAGCTAGTTATGTCACCTGGCTAGCCAGCTGACTAGTTGGTTGAGTCAGCTAGTTATGTCAGCTGGCAACCTGCTGCCTAGCTAGTTAAGTCAGCTTGTTAAGTGTGTTGGCTATCCAGTTGGTTAGCTAGTTAAAAAGCTAGTTTAGTCTGATGGCTAGCCATCAGACTAGCTAGTAATTTCGGCTAGTTAAGTCAACTGGTTACCTAGGAATCTAGCTATATAAGTCAGCTAGTTATGTCAGCTAGATAGCTCGCTAAGTCAGCTAGTTAAACCAGCTGGTGAGCTAGGTATCAAGCTGGTTAAGTCAGCTAGTTAAATTAGTTTGCTAGCTAGTTAAGTTAGCAAGTTAAGTCAGCTGTCTAGTCAACTGGCTAGGTGGTTACGTCAGGTAATTTAGTCAGCTGTCTAGCCAGCTTTCTAGGCAGGTAACTAGCTACATATGTGAGCATGCTAGCCAGCAGGCTAGCAATTCAAGTCAGATAGTTAAGTCAGCTGGCTAGCCTGCAGGCTATGTAGGTATCTAGCTAGTTAAGAGAGCTGGCTTGCCAGCTTGCTATCTTAGGTCATCTGGGTAAGTCAGTTGACTAGCCAGCTGGCTACAGAGGTGGCCAGCTAGCTATGTCACCTGGCTAGCCAGTTTACTAGCTGGTTAAGTCAGCTTGTTAAGTCAGCTGGCAACCTGCTGCCTAACTAGTTAAGTCAGCTCGTTAAGTCTGTTGGCTATCCAGTTGGTTAGATAGTTAAAAAGCTAGTTTAGTTTGATGGCTAGCCATCTGGCTAGCTAGTTATTTCTGCTAGTTAAGTCAGCTGGTTACCTAGGAATCTAGCTATATATGTCAGCTAGTTATGTCAGCTAGGTAGCTCGTTAAGCCAGCTAGTCAAACCAGCTGGCAAGCTAGGTATCTAGCTGCCTAAGTCAGCAAGTTAAGTTAGCTTGCTAACTAGTTAAGTCAGCAAGTTAAGTCAGCTGGCTAGCCAGCTGTCTAGCTGGGTAGCTAACTAGTTAATTCTGCTGGCTAGCCAGTAAGAAGTTAGTTAAGTAACCTAATTAAGTCATCGAAATAGACAGCTGGTTAGCTAGGTAGCTAGCTAGTTAAGACAGCTGGCTATTCAGCTGGCTAGTTAGGTACTTAGGCAGTTAATTCAGCCTACTAGCCAGCTGCATACCTAGTTAAGTCACCTAGCTAAATCAGCTTGCTTGACAGCTGGCTAGCTATGTAGCTAGATAGTTATGCCAGCAATCTAGACCACTGTGTAGCTAGTTAAGTCACCTAGGTAAGTCAGTTTGCTGTCCAACTGGCTAGCCAGGTGGCTTGCTAATTAACTCAGCTGTCTGGAGAGCTGGCAAGCTAGTTAAGTCACCTAGTTTAGTCAGCTAAGTATCCAGCAGGCTAACTATATAGCAAGCAACTTAATTCACCTGACTTGCAAGCAGGCCAGCTATTTATGAAGCTAGTTAAGACAGTTGGCTAGTCAGGTGGTAAGCTAAGTAGCAAGCTAGTTATTTCAGTTGACTATCCAGCTTGCTAGTAATTAAGTCAGCTGTTTAAGTCAGCTGGCTAGTCAGCTGGCTAATGAGTTGTCAGCTTGTTGAGTCAGCTGGTTTGCCAGCTGGCTACCAGGTCAAATCAACTAGTTAATTTAGCTGGCTTCCCAGCTGGCTAGCTAGGTAGCAAGCTAGTTACATCAGCTGGCTAGTCAGCTTGCTAGAAAATTAAGTCAGCTAGTTAATTCAGCTGGCTTCCCAGCTAGCTAGCTAGTTAGCTAGCTAGTTAAGTCAGCTGGCTAGCCAGCTGGCTAGGTGGTTAAGTCAGCTTGTTAATTCAGCTGGCCGGCCAGCACTCTAGCTACATAAGTCAGCCTGTTAAGTCAGCTGGATAGCCAGCTGGCTAGCAGGATAAGTAAACTAGTTAAGTCAGTTGCCCAGCGAGCTGGCTAGCTAGGTAGTTAGCTATCTAAGTCAGCTAATTAAGTCATCTGACTAGCTAGGTAGCTAGCTATATAGTCATTTAGTTAAGTCAGCTGTCTAGTCAACTGCAAAGCAGGGTAGTTAGCTAGTTAAATTAGCTGGCTAGCCAACTGGCTAGCTAGTTAAGGCATGCAGTTGAGTCAGTTCGTTGGCCAGCACGTTGGCTAGGTAGTTTAGGTAGTTAGCTGGCAAGCCAGTGGGCTATGTAGGTAGGTAGCTAGTTATGTGAGCTGGCTAGCCATGAGGCTATCTTGTTATGTCACCTAGTTAAGTCACCTGGCTATCCAGCTGTCTAGCTAGGTAGCTAGCTAGTTAAGTCTGTTGGCTAGCCAGCTGGTTAGTTCGTTAAGTCAGCTAGTTAAGTAAGCTGGCTAGGCTGCTGGCTAGCTAAATCGCTAGGGAATAAAGTCAGCTGGCTAGCCAGCTGGAAACCTAGTTAAGTCAGCTAGTTTAGTCAGCTGGCTAACCAACTGGCAAGCTAGTTAAGTCAGCTCTTTATGTCAGTTGTCTAGCCAGCTGGCTAGTTATTAAAAAGCTAGTTACGTCTGATGGTGGACAGCTGGCTCATGGTTATATCAGCTAGCTAATTCAGCTGGCTAGCTAGGTAGCTAGCTAGTTAATTCAGCTAGTTATGTTAGTTAGCTAGCTAGTTAAGTCAGCTAGTTATGTCAGCTAGCTATATGATAGGTAACTAGGGAGCTAGCTAGTTAAAGCAGCTAGTTAAGTCAGCTGACTAGGTAGGTAGCTAGATAGATAAATCAGCTATTAAGGTAAGCTGGCTAGCTAGTTAAGTCACCTAGATAAGTCAGCTCGCTGGCCAGCAGGTTAACTAAGTAGTTAGGTAGTTAAGTCTGCTGGAAATCCAGTGGGCTAGCTATGTAGGTAGCTAGTTAAGTTAGCTGGCTAGCAATCAGGCGTCTAGTTATGG
>NW_007009743.1:0-326 GCF_000164805.1 Carlito syrichta | reverse complement strand
TGGCTATCTAGCTGACATAACTAGCTTGCAAACAAGCTATCTAGCTGTCTAGCTAGCTGATTTAACTAGCTGGCTAACTGGCTACTTAGCTGGCTAGATGACTTAATTATCTAGCTGACTAGCTAACTGACTAGCTAGCTGACATAGATATTTGACAGACAACCTGACTTGCTACCTGACTTAACAAACTAGCTGAATAGTTAGCTGACATGCTAGTTGACTTAACCAGCTAGATGGATAGCTAACTGACTTAACTAGCTGACTAACATGTTGGCTGGATAGCTGACTAGCCAGCTGACTTAACTAGCTAGCTGCATTTTTGCCTA
>NW_007009742.1:0-326 GCF_000164805.1 Carlito syrichta | reverse complement strand
TAGTCATGACTGAATCAATCCTTTTTTTTTGAGTTGGAGTCTCACTGTGTCGCCCAGACTGGAGTTCAGTGGCTGGCAATCCTTCCGCCTCAGCCTTCCAACTAGCTGGAACTACAGGCACGCGCTACCACGCCTGGCTGATATTTGATTTATTGTAGAGATGCGGTCTCACCAAGTTGCCCAAGTGGTTCTCGAACCCGTGGGCTCAGGCAATCCACTCACCTCAGCCTCCCAAAGCGCGGGATTACAGTCTGAACCACCGAGCGTTTCCCAAAAGGTATGCAGCTTGGGACAGCTACTGACTTGAGGTACCATAGGACAGAGTT
>NW_007009741.1:0-374 GCF_000164805.1 Carlito syrichta | reverse complement strand
TAGTTAAGTCAGCTGGCAAAACAGCTAGCTAACTAGTTAGCCAGATTGTTAAATCAGCTGTGTAGCCTGCAGGATAGCTATTTAAGTCACCTAGTTAAGTCAGTTGGCTAGCCAACTGGCTAGCTAGGTAGATTGCTAATTAAGTGAGCTGGCTAGACAGCTGGCTAGCTGCTTAGTCAACTAGTTAAATCAGCTGGCTAGCCACCTGACTAGCTATATAGCATGATAGTTAATTCAGCTGACTAGCAAGCAGGCCAGCTATTTACGTCAGCTAGTTAAGCCAGTTGGCTAGCCAGCTGGCTACCTAATTAAGTCAGGTAGTTAAGTCAGCTGGCTAGCCAGCTGTCTAGATATGTAGAGAGTTTGTTAAGTCA
>NW_007009740.1:0-356 GCF_000164805.1 Carlito syrichta | reverse complement strand
TTATTTTGTAGAGACAGTACTTTTCTAGGAAGCCCAGGCTACTCTCAACTTCCTGCCCTAAAGCAATTCTCCCACATTGGCCTCCCAAAGTGCTGGGAAGCCAGGCAAGACCCACTAGGTCTGGCTAATTATTTTATTTTATCTTACTTTATTTTATTTCATTCATTTCATTTTAATTTACTTTACTATTTTTTGTATTTTGAAGAAACGATTGCTATGTGACCCAAGCTAGTATCATATTCCACACCTCAATGGACCCTCCTGCCACAGCTTTCCAAAGTGCTGGGATGCCAGGCATGAACCAAATCTAGTTAATTATTTTATTTTATTTCATTTTATTTTACCCTACTATTTTA
>NW_007009739.1:2918-8024 GCF_000164805.1 Carlito syrichta | reverse complement strand
CTGGTGGCTCAGCCTGTAATCCCGCACCTTTGGGAGGCTGAGGTGAGTGGATTGCCTGGGTCTGCTTATTCGATACCACCTGGGCAGGGAGACCTCATCTCTACAGTAAAATTAAAAGTTTAGCTGGGCATGGTAATGCACGCCTATAATTCTGGCTATGCAGAAGGCTGAGGCAGAAGGATCGCCAGAGCCCAGCAGGCCAAGGCTGTGGTGGCTGGGAGCGGCCACTGCAGTCTAGTCTGGGTGACAGAGGGAGACTCCAACTCAAAAAAAATTCAAGGGAGAAATATGCAAATGCATAGTGATACTTTATTAATTGATATAGACAAGTAGATTAAAAAATCAGTAAAAATATAAAAAATTGAACAATACTATTAGTCAATGTAACTAATAAATAAGCGTACTGCCCTTAAAAGCCATGGAAAATACTTTCTTTCTAAGTTCAAATGGAGTGTTTACAAAGGCAGAACGTGTGTTGGGCCATAAAATAAGCCTCAATAAACTTCAAAAGAAGCTGAGCTCTGTGGCTCAGCCTGTAATCCTGTGCCTTTGGGAGGCTGAGGTGAGTGGATTACCTGAGCCCATGGGTTCGAGACCCGCCTGGGCAGGCAAGACCTTATCTCTACAATAAATCAAACAATTAGCCGGGCATGGTAGCACATGCTTGTAATTACGGTTACTAGGAAGGCTGAGGCAGAAGGATCGCCGGAGCCCAGCAGGTCGAGGCTGCAGTGGCCAGGAGGAGCCACTGCACTGCAGTCTGGGTGACAGAGTGAGACTCCAACTCAAAAAAAAAAACTTCAAAAGATTTAGCCTTCCAATTTTGTTTTTTGTTGTTGTCTTGGCAAGAAAATGCAGTCTACTCAATTTAGAAGATCGGAGGTTGTAAACAAATAGTCATAAAAAGAAATATAAAATTACAATTGTGGTAAGTTCTCTCTATAAGTGAAATGAGGATAGCAAGGAGAAGAGATGTGATTTGAATACACATGAGCTTACCTATAGAGTAATAGGGAGGGGAAGCACATGCTTGGTTGGAGTAGGGAATAGAAATAGATCAGGAAGACATTGCCCATAACAAGGATTTTGAATTTTGTCTAATGCATGGAGTGGATAAAGAAGGCTTTTAAGCACAGAAGTAGGATGAATTCGCATTTTGAAATTTTACTCTGTCTACAGTATAAAGAAAGGTGGGGGGGAAACCAACAAGAAAGAGCAGATGTGATAAAATGGTTACCAGGCAGCCACAAGAGCCTCCAAAGTTAAATGGTAGTTTGGAGCCCAGGCACCCCCTTCTTCCAAAGGAGTGCCAGAGAACACTAGAGTCTCATGGTTCAAAAGCAGCACAAATAAGTAGGAAGTAAGTTGCTTTTCTCCCCACTGAACACAACAGGCAAAGCTGCAAAGTGGTCTGGGATAAAGGAGACACATTACCTCATGGAATGTATGTATCTCATGGAAGGTGTGTGGTGGGTGGGGGAAGATGGGAGACTTAAACAAATCTACATTCAGATTGTAGTGAGAATGAGAGATTGGGTGGAAGACAATCCAGAAAGAGGACTCTAAAGGACAAACTGATGGTGCAGACTGCCAAAGTTACAGTTTGAGATGAATAAAGGTGTTAGGTCGGAATCCAAGCAGGGCCTCCGAAATGTTAGGTCAGACCAGGAGTCTGTGATCTGGTGCCACAGGTAAGATAGAAAGAATTGCACAGAAGTCAACTTGGAAGATACAATTTATTTAAAAAGTAAATGAGAGGGAGAGAAAAAGAAGAACTAGGAGAGGGTGGGAGGAGGTGGGGTGAGAGTGGGGACAGAAAGGGAGAGAGAGAGAGAGAGAGGTTAGTCACCTTTCCAAGATAGAAAGATAGAGGAGGGGGCCAAGCTTAGGAATACACTGAGGCCATAGCTCAAAAGGCTACATGGACCCATCAGAGTTTAGCAAACAAATGGCAGGAGGTCATTTTTGATAAAATAGTTTGTCTAAGGTACATGCAACTTAGATGGAAATATCTTTCAAATCATTTGCAAGGATAATCCTAGTACTGCTGGATTATATCTTCTTTTCTTTGGCTTCTCTATCAACTTTTGGTTTGTATACAAATGACCATCTCATACAACACAGGTAAAATTGAGGAGGAACCCCATTACCCATTTCCTCCAACCTAAGGTTCCAGAATTATCAGTATAGCTGGGATATGAAAACAAAAACAAATTGATCGCAATATTACATATCATCTGTGCCTTACTAATAACACATGCATGCCTTGCCTTAAGTAAAGCCAATATTTTATACCTGTACTTAGACAGTTCAGTTCTTAGTAAATAATCCTATTTATTAAAATAACAATTTCCTTTAATAATTTGAAATACAACTTAATTTAAAACTCACTTTACAAAAATTCAGTTTACATGCAATTTATTTAAAGTATTCCACTATTAAGGCTTAAGTCTAGCTAAAAATATATTCATGCTTTATATGCATTATATTTTAGTTTTAGCTAAAATAGTTTTAGTTGTTTGACTGGTAAGTACTTAATGTGTATGTCCTTTAAAAAATCTATAGCTGGGATTCTTTTATAGGCTTATATATCAATATGCAAAGGTCGTAGGTATACAGCTAATGAGTTTTGACCATTATTTATGCTTGTATAAACACAACAGCAATACAAATGTAGAATTTTCCATGATGCATCAATGTTGCTTCATGTGTCATTAATTCATTCATTTTTATTGGTGAGGTATCTATTTTTGTCATATAAATATACCACAGTTTTTGGCTATTCTTTTTACAATTGGCAGACATTTGAGTTGATTACAATTTTAGACTACCACGAGTAAATCTTATGAACATTCTATAAAAGTTTTCTTTTGAACATAGGCTTTCAAATCTTTTTGCTCAATGGAAAAATGGAATGTGTAAGTCATAGTATCAGTATATATTTATGAGTGAGCTGGCTAACCAGCTGGCTAGCTTGTTCAGGCAGCTCGTTAATCAGTCGGCTAGCCAGATACCTAGCTAGTTAACTACCTACTTAACTCAGCTGTCTAGCCAGCTGGTTAGCTGGTTAAGTTAGCTAGTTAGGTCAGCAAGCTAGACAATTGGATAGCTAGGTAGCTAGCTAGTTAAGTCAGCTGGCAAGGCTGCTGGATTGTTGGTTAAGGCAGCTAGTTAAGTCAGCTGGCTAGCCAGCTGGGTAGATAGATAACTTAGCTCATTATGTCAGTTGGCTAGCCTGCTGCCCAACTTGTTAAAAAGCTAGTTAAGTCAGATCACTAGCAAGTTTGCTAGCTAGTTATTTCAGGTAGTTAAGTCAGCTGGCTAGCTAGTTAGGTAGCTGGTTACATGAGCTAGTTATGTCAGCTAGCTTGCTAGTAAAGTCAGCTAGTTAAGTCAGCTGACAAGCTTCATAGCTAGCTAGGTAGCTAGCTAGTTAAGCCACATAATTATGTCAGCTGACTAACTAGGTAGCTAACTAGGCAGCTAGCTAGTTTAGTCAGGTAGTTAAGTCACCTGTCTAGCTAGTTAAGTAATATAGTTAATTCGGGTGGCTAGCGAGCTGCCTAGCTGTGTCGCTAGCTAGTTATGTCAGCTGGAAAGCCAGTTGGATAGTTAGTTAAGTAACCTAGTTAAGTCAGCTCACTAGCCAACTGGTTACCTAGGTAGGTAGTTATGTCAGCTGGCATGTCAGTGGGCTATGTAAGTATCTAGCTATATAAGTCAGATGGCTAGCCACGTAGATAGCTAGTTTGGGTCAGTTAGTTAAGTCAGCTGGCTATCCACCTCTCTAGTTTTGTACTTAGCTAGTGAAGTCTACTGGCTAGCCAACTGGCTAGCTGGTTAAGTCAGGTAGTTAAGTCAGCTGACTAGACAGCTGGCTAGCTGGGGAGCTAGCTAGTTAAGTCAGCTGCATGGTCAGCTGTCTAGCTAGTTAAGTAACTTAGTTAAGTCAGGTGGCTAGCCAGCTGGCTAGCTAGGTATCTTGATAGTTAATTCAGCTGAAAAGAGAGCTGGCTAGCTAGTTAAGAAACCTAGTTAAGGGAGTTGGCTATCCAGCTGACTATCTGGTTAAGTCAGCTAGTTAAGTCAGCTGGCTAGTCTGTTTGCTAACTAAGTCACTTAAGACTGCTGAATATCTAGCAGCTTATCTCAGTAGCTAGCTAGTTAAGTCAGCTGGCAAGCCAACTGGCTTCGTAGGTAGATAGCTAATAAAGTCAGTTGGCTAGCCAGCTGGCTAGCTATTTAAGTCAGCTAGTTTTGTCAGCTAGCTAGCCAGCTGGCTAGCTAGGTAGCTAGGTAGTTAAGTCAGCTGGTTAGCCAGCTTTCTATCTAGCTAAGTGAGCTACTTAAGTCAGCTGGCTAGCCAGCTGGCTAGCTAGCTAGGTAGCAAGCTAGTTAATTTAGTTGGCTAGCAAGCAGCCCAGCTAGTTAATCAGCTAGTTAAGTCAGCTGGCTAGCCAACTTGCTAGTTATTTAAGTCACCTAGGTAAGTCAGCTGGCCCGCCAGTTGCCTAGCTAGGTAAAGAGCTAGTTAAGTCAGCTGGCTAACCAGCTGGATAAAAATTAAATCAGTTACTTGAGTCAGCATGCTAAATATCTGGCTAGATGGTTAAGTCAGCTAGTTAAATCAGCTGTCTATACAGCTGGCTAGCCAAGTAGCAAGATAGTTAAATCAGCTGTCTAGCCAGCTGGCTAGCTAGTTAAGTGAGTTAGTTAAGTCAGCTGTCTAGCCCTCTTGTTAGCTAGATAAGTCAGCTCGTTAAGTCAGTTGGATAGCCCGCTGGCTAGCTAGTTAATTCAGCTAGTTACATCAGCTGACTAGCCAGTTGCCTAGCTTGGTATCTAGCTAGTTAAGTCAGCTTGCTACACAGCTGTTTAGCAAGTTATGTCACCAAGTTAAGTCAGCTCGCTTGCCAGCTGGTTAGTTAGGTAGCTAGATAGTTAATTCTGCTAGCAAGCCAGCAGGCTAGGTAGGTAGCTATCTAGTTAAGTCAACTGGCTAAACACCTGCCTAACTAGTTATGTCAGCTAGTTAAGTCAGCTGACTATCCAGCTGGCTAGCTAGGTAGCTAGCTTGTTATGTCAGCTGTCTAGCCAGCTGGCTAA
>NW_007009739.1:0-1651 GCF_000164805.1 Carlito syrichta | reverse complement strand
AGCTAGTTAAGGCAGGTGGCTAGTCAGCTGGATAGCTAGGTAACTATCTAGTTAAGTCAATTGCTAGCCAGCTGGCTAGCTAGTTAATTCAGCAAGTTAAGACAACTGGCTACTCTGCTGGCTAGCTAGGTAGCTAGCTAGTAAAGTCAGCTGGATAGCAAGCTGGCTAGCAAGTTAATTCAGCTAGTTAAGTCAGCTGAGTAGAAAGCAGGCCAATAAGTTAAGTCAGTTAGTTAAGTCAGCGGCCTAGTCAGCAAGCTAGCTAGATAGTGATCTAGTTAAATCAGCTGTCTAGCCAGGTGGCTAGCTAGATAGGTCAACGAGTTAATTCAGCTGGCTAACCAGTTGACTTGTTAAGTAGCAAGCTAGATAATTGAGCTGGCTAGCAAGCAGTCTAGCTAGTTAAGTCACCTACCTAATTCAGCTGGCTAGCCAGCAGGCTAAGTAGTTAGTGAGCTAGTTAAGTCAGTGCACTACCCAGCTGACTAGGTAATTAAGTCAACTAGCTATGTCAGCTGGCTAGCCAGCTGGCTAACTAGGTAGTAAGCGAGTGAATTCAGCTGACTTGCCAGCTGGCTGACTGGTTAAGTTAGCTAGTTGAGTCAGTGGCCTAAACACCTGGCTACCAGGTTACATCAGTTAGCTACGTCAGCTTTATATTCAGCTGTTTGGGTAGATAGCTAGCTTATTATGACAGCTGTTTAACCAGCTGGGTAGCTGGTTATATTAGCTAGTTAAGTCAGCTAGCTAGACAACTGGCTAACTAGGTAGATAGCTAGTTAAGTCTGCTGGAAAGCCAGCTGGCCAGCTAGTTAAGTCAGATAATTAAGTCAGACAGCTAGCTAGTTAAGACAGCTAGTTAAGTTAGCTGGCTAGCTAGTAAATCAACTAGTTAAGTCAGCTGGCTAGCAAGGTGCCTAGCTGAGTATCTAGCTAGTTAAGTCAGCAGGCTAGTGACCTGGTTAGCAAGTTATGTCACCTAGTTAAGTCAGCTCGCTGGCCAGTTGGTTGGATAGGTAGCTAGGTAGTTAAGTCAGCTGGTTCGCCAGCTGGCTAGCTAGTAAAGTCATTTAGTTAAGTCAGCAGGCTAGCCAGCTGGATGGCTGGGTAGCTAGCAAGTTAAGGTAGCTGTCCAGCCAACTGGCTAGCTAATTAAGTAACCTAGTTAAGTCAGTTTGCTAGCCAGCTTGCTAGCTATGTAGCTAGCTAGTTAACTCAGCTGGATCGCCAACTGGCTAGCTAGTTAAGTCAGCTAGTTAAGTCAGCTGGCTAGCCAGTTAGCTAGCTACGTAGCTAGCTAGTTAAATCAGCTGGCTAGCCAGTTGGTTAGCTACGTAGCTAGCTAGTTAAGTCAGCTGACTAGGCAGCTGAGTAGCTAGGTTGCTACCTAGTTAAGTCAGGTGGTTAGCCACTGGCTAGCTATTTAAGTCAGCTAGCTTAGTCAGCTGGCTTGCAAGCAGGCCATCTAATTAAGTCAGCTTGTAAGTCAACTGTGTAGCCAGTTGGCTGGCTAGGTATCAAGGCAGTTAATTCAGCTGGCTAGCCACCTGGTTAGTTAATTAAATTATTTAGGTAAGTCAGGTGCCCAGTCAGTCGACTAGGTAGTTTAGTGAGCTCCTATATCAGTTGGGTAGCCAGCTGGCTAGCTAGG
>NW_007009738.1:0-437 GCF_000164805.1 Carlito syrichta | reverse complement strand
GCATTCCATTCAATTCATTTAAATTCCATTCCATTCCAGTCCATTCCATTCCGTTCCATTTCTCTCCATTCCATTCCTTTCCATTCCATTCCCTTCCATTCCTCTACTCTCTGTTCCATTCCATTCCATCCCTCTCCATTCCATTCAATTCCATTCCTCTCATTCCTTTCCATTCCATTCCATTCCTCTCCATGCCATTTCACTCCATTCCATTCCTCTACGTTCCATTTCTTTTCTTGTATTCCTCTTCATTCCATTCCATTCTATTCTATTCCATTCCATTCCATTCCATTCCACTCTATTCAACTCCTCTCCATTCCAATCCATTCTATGCGATTCCATTCCTCTCCATTCCCTTCCATTCTTTGTAATTCTTTCCATTCCATTCCATTCTTATCAACTCCTCTCCATTCCATTCCTTTCCATTCCATACTATT
>NW_007009737.1:0-3093 GCF_000164805.1 Carlito syrichta | reverse complement strand
GTGTATGTTTGTGGCATGTGTAGTGTGTGTGGTGTATGTAGTTTGTGTGAAAGAACAACTTGCAGTGCTAAAGCTTAATCTTAGATTATTAAGTACCTGGATATCATTGCCAATAAAACTATGACGTTTTCTGTTTTCTTAATCTGAAAGACATTCTGGACAGATGTAGTACAAGTTCCTTTAGAAAACACTAGTATCAGGCCCTCCTATTTCATGACATTCTGGAAGGATGCAGCACAAGCACCTCTAGAAAACACTAGTGTCAATCCTCCCAGTTCATGACCACCTGGAGGGATGTAGTCTAAGTACCTCTAGAAAACATTTGTATCAGATGCTCCCAGTTCATGACTTTCTGGAGGAAAGTAGTGTAGATTTCCCTAGAAAACACAAGTGTCAGATCCTCCATTTTCAAAGCATTATGGAGGGATGTAGTATAATCGCCTCTAGAAAGCACTAGTGTCAGTTCCTCCCAGTTCATGACCTTCTGGGGGCATGTAGTATAAGCTCTTCTAGAAAGCACCAGTGTCAGATACTCCTTCTAGAAAGCACCAGTGTCAGGTACTTTCTAAGTACCTCTAGAAAGCACTAGTGTAAGTTTCTCCCAGTTCATTACATTCTGGAGGGATGTAATATAAACACCTCTAGAAAGCACTAGTGTCATATCCTCTCAGTTCATGACATTCTGGAGGGATGTAGCATAGGCTCCTCTAGAAAACACTAGTTTCAGATCCTCTCAGTTCATGGTATTCTGAGGGACTGTAGTGCAAGTTTCACCAGAAAGCACTAGTGTCAAATCTCCCCAGTTCATGGCATTATAGAGGGATATAGTACAAGCTCTTCTAGAAAGCACTAGTGTCAGTTCCTCTAAGTTCATTGCCTTCTGGAGGGATATAGTACAAGCTCTTCTAGAACACACTGATACCAGCAACTCTCAGTGCAGACTCAGCCATTACCACCAGCTTGTGACATTAAACAGGTTTCCTAGCAACTCTGAGCTTTAGCTGCCTACCTGAAATATAGAGGTTTTAACAGAACTCATCTCACATGATTAAGAAAGAGATCTCCTGTAATCACATATGTTAGCTCTTGGGCATAGAGTTAGACAGTGTTTTGATAATAATCAGTCATTGCATGAGGATTTTTCAGTCTTGAAAATGTTATTAATTACATTGACACACTCTGGGACATACAAAAATCACTTTAAATATTTAGTATATGTCAATTCTAAATTAAAATGATTGCTTTGAAAGTTAGAGAGCAATAGAATGGCTACCATAAACCACGATAAACACGGATGTCACTGTAGCACCTTCAGACTCCGTTGGCTTCCTGTTCTGTCCTTTGTACTTCCCCAAGGGGTACTGATAAGGAAAGGAATGGAATACCTTAGAACACTTGCCCTGCCCCCCTCCCACCAGCATGGCCCCAGGAGAGAAGTTCAGGAGCCAGAAACAAAGAGGCAGGAGCCAAGGAAAGCTGTAACTGTACTGGGACAGGAGTTTTCTCTGGAGCTGGAATCTCACCATAAGGTTGCAATCGAGGTGTCAACTCAAAGTTCAGCAGGTGGTGGCCTCAAACCCTCTGTGCCCTCACGCCCTGATGTCAGGCTCTGTCCACAGGCACATTTATCAGAAATTCACAATGGTAGCAAATTTCCCTTGGAGCTGGAAGTCAGCCAGAAGGAGCTTGGTTTGGAAACCTCCATACATTTGCCACCTTCTGCTCATTGGAATTAAGGTACCAGATCCAGCCAACACTCAGAGGTTCCAGGCAGTCAGTGTCCCTGGATACCTCAGAAGCTGCCTATCACACTCACATTCCAGAATTAGTGCGTCCAACTTCAGCCCAATCACTGTGCCACAGGCTGGATTTAGGAGTGTTCCCCCCCCTCATTATCCAAGCTTTGTTACTCAAAGCTGAAACTGTACTGGGACGGGGGCGTTCCCCAGAGCTGAAAACTCACCAGGACAGGAATGTTTCCCAAAGACATTGTGTTGATATGGCAGCAGCTTCACTTGCAGTTTTCAGGCTGGTGTGCCTAAGCACAAAAGCATTGGCACACACATCCTTTGTATTTTTGTTACTGAATTGTATTACCTTAAATTATAACTTCAATATTTGAATAAAAAAGGAGTTCCTGTTGGTTCCATAAAAAGGAAGGATGCAGCTCATATAGCAGAGATAATAATAACTAGGTGCAACAAACAAGAAACATGTGGATCGCTGATTTCTAACACCATTCTAAGGGCCTTATAGTCAATAGCTTTTGTGAGTCCTTCTATAATCCCAAGAGTTAAGAACCATTGTATTCCTGTTTTCACATAAAGAAACCAAGACACAGAACAATCAAGCCCCTTGCCTCAGGTCACATAGTTTATGGCAGAGCTGTGGTTTGGACACTTTCTCTAAACTGCTGCACTATATATACTGGGCACCCACTAGTGTGAATAGACACCGGAGTTTCCTAAACAACATGTAGCATGGTAATCCCAAATCTGATGTCTTGCAGGTAAGGTTCTTTATTCCAAAGAAGGTACCTGGAGGTCCAACAGGGAAAGATATTGGTTTATTAGAATTTAAAGATGACACTGATGGCAACTGATTGGTGAAAAAAAATCAGTGTCTCAGAACATCACAGCAAGTATTTGTATAATCAAATGAGTTAATTATCCAAATTGTTATATGGTTGTCAATTACTGTGAATAAGGGCGCCACCCAAGACTAGCTGTGGCTAGAGGCTTCTCCCTGAGGGAAAGACAGAAAGAAGCCAGGTGTAGCGGGGAAAGGGTCTATGTCTGGACAATGACCTCA
Source organism: Carlito syrichta (assembly GCF_000164805.1). Taxonomy (NCBI): domain Eukaryota; kingdom Metazoa; phylum Chordata; class Mammalia; order Primates; family Tarsiidae; genus Carlito; species Carlito syrichta. Next base: position 282 of record NW_007009737.1, on the reverse strand, counting down.
CACCACAGCATTAGAAGATGTAAGAAAGCCCGGGCTCGGTGGCTCAGCCTGTAATCCCGCACTTTGGGAGGCCAAGGTGAGTGGTTTGCTTGAGCCCGTGAGTTCGAGACCCACCTGGGCAACTTGGCGAGACCTCATTTCTACAATAAATCAAAAAAGTTAGCCGGGCATGGTAGCACATGTCTGTAGTTCCAGCTACTTGGAAAATTGAGGTGGAAGGATCGCCGGAGCCCAACAGGTCGAGGCTGTGGTGGCCGGGAGTGGCCACTGCACTCCAGTCTG
>NW_007009736.1:0-2374 GCF_000164805.1 Carlito syrichta | reverse complement strand
CTGGCTAGCTAGAAGGCTGGCATGTTAATACGGCTGGTTAGCAGGCTGGTCAGTTAGGTGGCCAATTAATTAATCCAGCTGCTAGGCAGTTGAACACCAGGGTCCCTGGCTAGTTAAGTCAGCTTTCTACCACAGTGTCCAGCCAGATGGCTGCCTATTTACACTGACTGGCTAACCAAGTGGCCAGTCCACTAGCTAGCTAGCTGGCTGCCTAGCCAGCTAGGCATCCTGGTAGCTAGCTTGTTAAGACAGCTGGCTAGACGTCTAGCCAACCAAGTAGCTATGTAGTTAAGTCAGCTGGCTGGCCAGGTAGCCAGCCAACTAGCTAGTAAGCTAATTAATCAGCTAGCTAGCCAGCTAGCTAGTTAAGTCAGCTATCAAGTCAGCTACCTATTCAGTTAGCTAGTTAATTCAGCTAGCTAGTCACGTTTCTTGTCAAATAGCTAGTTAAGTCAGCTATCTAGTCAGCTAGCTAGTCAGCTAGATAATTATTTCAGCTTGACAGATTACTAGCCAGTTAGCTAGCTAGTTAAGTTAGCTTGCTAGACAACTACATAGCTTGTTTGCCAGATAGTTATGTCAGCTAGATAGCCAGCTAACTAGTAAGTTAGCTTGTTAAGTCAGCTAGTAAACCAGGTAGTTACTTGGCTAACTAGTCGGTTAGCAAATCAGCTAGCTGGTCAGTTATCTATTGGGCTCACTTGCTTTCGATCAGGTCAACTAAATGTTCGGCTCGCTCACCTGCCAACCAGTCAGCAAACTAGTCAGCTCGCTTGCCAGACAACAGGTTAAATAACTTGTCGAACTGCTCACAGGCCAACAGGTCAGTGAACTAGTCAGCCTGCTTGCCAGCCGATTAGTTAAGTCAGCTCACTCACCGGCCGAATAGTTAAGGCAGCTCACAATTCGCATCAGTCACCAGCCAACTAGTTAAGTTGCCTCAATTGTCGGCTCACTCACCAGCCGACTACTTAAGTCTGACCAGTCGGCTCACTTGCCAGCCGACTAAATACAGCTGACCAGTCATATCACACTCTGGCTGACTAGTTAAGTCAGCTCACCAATCATCTCACTCGCCGATGAACTAGTTAATTCAGCTGCCCTGTTGGTTCATTCGCCAGTCGACTAGTTGTCAGCTAACCTGTAGGCTCACACAGCAGTTGACTAGATAAGTCGGGTTACCAGTCAGCCTATTAGCCATACAATTAGTTAAGTTAGCTAACCAACTGGCTGACTAGTGGGCCAACTTGTCAGTTGATAATTAAGGTCTGCTAAGTAGTTGGCCAACAAGTTAGGTCAGCTAACTTGTCCGAAAAATCAGACGACTGATTAAGTCAGCAAATTAGTCAGGCAACTAGTTAACCGAGTTAACTAGTAGGACAACTCGTCAGTCAACTAGTTAACCCAGCTAAATAGTCGGTTGAATATTCTGCCAACGTTTTATGCCAGCAAACATGTTGGCCGAGTAGTCAATCAATGTATTAAACCAGCTAACTAGTTGGCTGACTTGTCAGTCAACAATTTACATCAACTAGGTACCTCATTAACCTACTAGTTAATACAGCTAGTTATCTCATTTAACAACTAGTTAAAACAGTTAGCTAAGTCATTAACCAATTTGTCAAGTCAGCTAGCTATCTCATTAGCCAACTAAAGTCAGTTAGTTAAGTCAGATAGCTAACCAGCTAGTTAGCTAAGTCAGCTAGCAAAATCAACTAGCTCACTTGCTAGCTATTTAAGTCAGCTACTTAAATCTGTTTCCTGACTAGTTAGCTAATGATGTCAGCCAGTTATACAGTTAGTTAAATAGTGAGCTAACTACTTAATTCACATAGTTAAGTTTGCCAGCTAACTATTTAAATCTGCAAGTTAAGTTAGCTAGCTAAGTCAGTTTTTCTGATTTTGTCAGCTTGGTAAGACAGCTAGCTAAGCTAGTTAACTAATGCATAAAGTTAGTAAGTTGAGTCAGGTTAGTTAGCTAGTTAACTAACATTACTCAGCTGGTTGAGTCTGCTAAGCTAGCAAATTAGGAAACGGGTTTAGCCAGCTGGTTGAGTAGGCTAGCTAGCTAGTTAACTAACGAGTTAAGTCAGCTGGCTGAGTCTGTTAGCAACCTAGCTAGCTAATGAATTAAGTCAGCTGGTTATGTCAGCTAGCTAGCTCATTAGCTAATGAGTTAAGTAAGATAATTAAGTCAACTAGTTGGCACGTTAGATAATGAGTAAGCTAACTAGTTAGCTAGTTGTTTAAGTCAGCTAGCTAGCTAGGCAGCTAACTATTTAAGTCAGGTGGTTAGCTAGGTAGCTAGCTAGGTAGCTAAATCTTTATGTCAGCTGGCTAGTCGGGTAGCTAGCTAGTTAAGTCAGTTAGGTAA
>NW_007009735.1:0-334 GCF_000164805.1 Carlito syrichta | reverse complement strand
CGAGAATACTTTAAAAAATACAAATGATTTGGGCATAAATTATTAAAATGGCATTAATATTTTGTTTAAATGCTGAATAATTCTGTTTTAGGAAGCTTATTCTTAAACTAAAGGTCACTAACTAGAAGGTATCTCAAGTCCTGATAAAATAACTAATTAAAATATTTTTGTCACAAATTATCATCAAATACTTAATTTTTCTAGTTCCTAATACTTACATTTATAAGTAAAAGCTTATAAAATTGGTATGAAATAACTAAATTATTTAATAAAATGTTAAACTATTATGACTATATATAGACAGGCATGAAAAAATATAATTTTAAAATGTTTT
>NW_007009734.1:0-474 GCF_000164805.1 Carlito syrichta | reverse complement strand
TTGGGGTCATAGTTTCTTATCCAGTTTCCCATTCTGTATCTTTTCAGTGGTGCATTTAGTCTATTCACATTCAGGCTGATTATTGGAATGTGATTTCTTATCCCTGTCATGAGGTTCTTATTAAGTTTTTTCTTTACTTGCTTGTTTTCTTTTGGCTTTGGGGTTAGTGCATGTGTGTGTTTTCAAGTTTCTTGTTGCACTGTATTCTGTTTATTCTGTGCTTGCTGTTCTCTAGGGAACTCTGTAGTGATTTTTTTTCTTTCTTCTATACTTAATACCTTTTTAAGTGTCTCCTGTAGAGCTGATCTGGAAACTGCCTAATCTCTTAGGGATTGCATATCTGGGAAGGATTTTAATTCTCCATCACTGATGAAACCGAGCTTGGTTGGATAGGAAATTCTTGGTTTAAATTGCTAATTTTTGAGGACTTTGAATATAGGGCTCCATTCCATTATTGCCTGTAGTGTTTCTGCT
>NW_007009733.1:0-338 GCF_000164805.1 Carlito syrichta | reverse complement strand
CCCTTCTCAAGAACCCTCCTGAGGGTTCCTGGTGTTGATTTTGTGATTTTTTTTTTTGAATGAGAATTTCACTCTTGTCACCCAGGCTGGAGTGTAGTGGCAAGGTCCCAGCTCAACACAGCCTTGGCCTTTTGGGCTCAAGTGATCCTCCTTTCCCAGTCTCCTAAGAAGCTGGGAATAAATGTGCATGCCACTATGCCCAGCTAATTTTCTGATTTCATTGTAGAGATGAGATCTCGCTGTATTGTCCGGGCTGGTCTCAAACTCTGGCCTCAAGCAGTTCTCCTGCCTCCACTTCCCAAAGTGCTGGAATTACAGGTGTGAGCCACCACGCCTGG
>NW_007009732.1:0-339 GCF_000164805.1 Carlito syrichta | reverse complement strand
TGTGTGTGTGTGTGTGTGTGTGTGTGTGTGTGTGTGTGCGCGCGCGCACGTGTGTGTGTGCTTTCCCAAAAAATGCCTTTCACAAAGTCATAAAGATGTTTTCCCTTCCATTAACTTCTAGATATTCATTGTTTTAGTTTTCCACATTTAGATTTAAATGTATAATACTTAGAACATAAGTAGTGATGTCCTTTTAAAAATTTCTGATAAAGTGGTAACTCTGTGTTTCTCTCTGTGTGTTTCTCTGTCTCTCTCTCTCTCTCTCTCTCTCTCACACACACACACACACACACACACACACACATACACGTAAACATACAATTTTTCAAATGTTTTCTG
>NW_007009731.1:0-400 GCF_000164805.1 Carlito syrichta | reverse complement strand
GACATTAAGGACCTTTTCCTCCGTCACTCATTCGGCTCATGGCTGTGTTTCAAAGGAGAAGCTATAACTCCAGCAAAGCTTAGAAAGTCTTTATGTAGACCACTGTTTCCATGAAAAACACATTCTCAAGGCAAAATCATTGACTTCAGTCTAGGCTGCTGAGAGACCACACCTTCTTTGTTTGGATACAGCCTTCCTGTTGTACCTAGGAAACCATGTCTCATCTCCAAGGATCTAATTAGATGGCAAACTATTGAGAACATGTTCTCTTTGTGACTGCACAAGTCCATTCCCTCATTCCCTTGTGTGTGGACTGAGCCTTGCCCATAAATATGGAATCAGTACACGTGTGTGTGTGTGTGTGTGTGTGTGTGTGTGTGTGTGTGTGTGTGTGTGTGTG
>NW_007009730.1:0-349 GCF_000164805.1 Carlito syrichta | reverse complement strand
GGCACATGCCATGATGGCTATTTTGCTCAGAGGAACATTGGCTAAGTACTAGACTGTCCAGGAAAAGAAACTGACTGATATTTATAAAACACATAATTTTGCTCAGTGAAGCATAAGAGTCTCCTCTGTGATAGATGTCCTTTTGTTCACATGAAACACAGATATCTTCACAATCTGTGCTAATTATGAGAGGTCCATCCACAGATTTCATCAAACTTATCACCATTCTTCTGATCTTCATTCTTCCAAGTTCTTGACCATCAGCAAAACTACTAGGTGCTAATATCAATTCACTCACCTCAGCCTCCCAAAGGCGTGGGATTACAGGCTGAGCCACCAAGCCCGGCTA
>NW_007009729.1:0-732 GCF_000164805.1 Carlito syrichta | reverse complement strand
TGAGGACCTTCTGATAAGACAGGCCAGGGACACATCCCTCACATAGCATAATTTCTTCCCGCCAATCCCATTTTTCCTCGCTCAAAAGACAGTCACCTTTAGAACACACCAAACTCAGTTGAGTATCTGTGTATGATTCTGATCTTTTTGGAGACAGGGTTTGGCTCTGTGACCCAGAATGGGGCTCAGGGACATGATCATAATTCACTACCTGTCTTGTAATCATGGGCTGCAGTGATCATCCCACCTCAATCTCCAGAGTGACTGAAATAATGGGCACCCCAACCCCAGACCTGTTTGGATGGGTGTGGAGATAAAGTTTCCCTGTGGTCAAGCTGGTTATGAGGTACTGAGCTCCAGTCATCCTCCCACCTTGGCCTGCCAGAGGGCTGGGATTCAAGGCATTGGTCGCTGGGCCAGGCCTTCTGGTTCATTTTAAAAGAATTGAGGCCGGATTCCAGTGTTCATCCTCATTATCCCAGAGCATTGGAATACAAGGGAGGCGGCCACCCCTAGCCCGTGTGTGTGGGACCTGCCCGGGCAACTAGGTGAGAACTCGTCTCTAGACTTCATCCCAAATAAGCCGGACATGGTGGCGGGCACCTTTCATTCCTTCTCCCCAGATGACTGGGGGGCAAAGATTCACCAGAGCTCAGCAAGCTGAGTCTGTGCTGGCCAGGAGCAAGCCACTGCCCTCGAGCCTGGGTGATGGAGTGATACTCTGATTTAAAA
>NW_007009728.1:0-347 GCF_000164805.1 Carlito syrichta | reverse complement strand
GTTGCCTATCTAGGCAGTTAGCTAGGTAGCTAGCTAGCTAGTTATTTCACCTAGTAAAGTCAGCTGGCTAGCTGGGCAGCTAGCTAGTTATGTCAGCTATTTAATCAGCTGGCTATCCAGTGGCCTTTTGGGTAGCTAGCTTGTTAAGTCAGATGGCTAGCCAGTTGGGTAGCTACTTAAGTCATATAGTTAAGTCATCTCACTAACCAGCTGTTTTGCTAGATAGCTAGGTAGTTAAGTCAGCTGACAAGCCAGCAAGACACGTAGGTAGCTAGCTATTTAAGTCGGCTGGTTAGCCACCAGTCTAGCTAGTGTTGTCTGCTAACTAAGTCAGCTGGCTAGTCAGC
>NW_007009727.1:0-545 GCF_000164805.1 Carlito syrichta | reverse complement strand
TGATAGAGGAGAGCTAAACTAAGAGGCAATCATCTCATAGATGTTTGATCACTGGGGAACTAATCGATAGAGGCATAGTTACTGGGGCACCAATCATGGAGGAAAGCCATTCATCTGGGCTAAAATCACCTTAGACACCCAACAACTGAGGCAACTATAACAGAGAAGGGCCAGTCACTGATGCACCATCACAGAAGAGTCTCAGTTATTGGAGAACCCATTAGAAGTAGGGTAAATCACTGGGCACTGATCTCAAAGGAGGACCATTTGCTAGGGCACCCATCACAGTGGAGTCCCAGGCACTTGAGTAAACTTCACAGAGTATGACCAGTCCCTTTGGCACCAATCATAGATAAGGTCTAGTCACTGGGCCACCGATCATAGAGGAAACCTAGTCACTGCGTTATCCATCATAGTATAAGGCCAGTCTCTGAGGTACCCATCACCGAGGGGGTAAGTCACTGCTGAATCCATCAAAGATAAGGCCAGTTACTGGGACACAGATTACAGAAAAGAGATCATCCCTGGATAACTGATCTCAGAGA
>NW_007009726.1:0-348 GCF_000164805.1 Carlito syrichta | reverse complement strand
TCTCTCTCTCTCTCTCTCTCTCTCTCTCTCTCTCTCTCTCTCTCTCTCTCTCTCTGTATTCTCCAGAGACTTGAGATATTTCAGTGTATCACTGAAATATTTGTACATTTAAAATACAAAACAGTGTAAAGAAAAAAAAAACACGTCTGGAAAGCTCTTATGGGTCTGCCCACTCTTTGGAAATCAGTGCATCCTTGACCCATCCGGTTCATCCTGGAGCTCAGGTTTGATCATGACCTTCCTTAGAAACTCAGTCATTCCCTTTTCCTAGAGAAAAATGGCCAACGCTTTCCTTGCTTCAGGGCCATCTCCAGTCGTGTGTATGTATCTTTTATTTTAGATTCAGAG
>NW_007009725.1:0-409 GCF_000164805.1 Carlito syrichta | reverse complement strand
TATGCAGCTGTCTAACTAGTTAAGTAACCTAGTTAAGTCAGCCCGCTGGCCAGCAGGTTAACTGGGTATTTTGGTAGTTAAATCAGCTGGCAAGGCAGCAGGCTATATAGGTAGGTGGCTAGTTAAGTCAGCTGGCTAACCATTAGGGGTCTAGTTATGTCAGCTAGTTAAGTCAGCAGGCTATCCAACTGTCTAGCTAGGCAGAGAGCTAGTTAAATCTGCTGGCTAGCCATGTGGCTACTTTGTTAACACAACTAGTTAAGTCAGGTGGCTAGACTGCTGGCTAGGTAGGTAGCTAGGCAATTAAATCAGCTGTCTATCCAGCTTGCCAGCTAGGTCGCTAGTTAGTTTTGTCAGCTGTCTAGCCAGCTGACTAGCTGGTTAAGACACCCATTTATGTCTGCTGACT
>NW_007009724.1:0-349 GCF_000164805.1 Carlito syrichta | reverse complement strand
CCATTCCTTTCCATTCCATTCCATTCCACTCCACTCCTTTCCATTCCAAACATTCCTCTCTATTCCATACCATTCCATTCCATTCAATTCCATTCTTCTCCCTTCCATGCCTTTGCATTCCTTTCCAATTCATTCCACTATATACAATTCGATTCCATTCCTTTCTCCTGCATTACATTCCTCTCCATTCCATTCCATTCCTCTCCATTCCATTTCTCTATTTTCCATTCCTCACCATTCCATTACATTACCCTCAATGCCATTACATTCTGCTCCATACCATTCCATTGATCTCCATTCCATTCCTTTCCATTACTCTCCATTCCATTCTGTTCTATTCCATTCTATT
>NW_007009723.1:0-646 GCF_000164805.1 Carlito syrichta | reverse complement strand
AAAATCTAGCACAAAGGACAATTTTCAGAATAAAGCAATTAGGATAGCATTGAGATAAGGTAAATTGGTACCAAAACACCAGTAAAATTCGAATGGATACTGAGAATTTTCCAGAAGTTAGATGTTGAAGTTAGAAGTGGTTAACCTTGCAAGAACATTCAGAGATGCTGAAAAGGATACTGGATTACCCATCGCCTGTAAGGTAATTTTAATGTGTTATAGGAGAATCTTGTAACTCTATCAAGCTCCATCAGGAAACCCTGGCGACATGCAGGAACTTACATCTTGGCTCCATTTTTTAGAGGAGATAACAGTACATACTGATTGGCATGTTAAAATTAAACAGACAAATGTATGCAAGATGCCCACCACAGTAACCATTAAAGAGTAAGTGTTTTATAACTATAAGCTTTCTTCCCATTCTGCCTCATAACATATAGAGGAGGAATAAAGACAGAGATGAGATGTGGACCTGACTCCCAAATGAAAGATTGTTTTATTTTTCAATCACCTTCAACTTCCCAAAGTCATTCAGCAATTACAGAATATTGATTATTGTCTTTGCCAAAACCACCATCCCCCAGACGTGCTTTCACCATAGTATCTTATGAAACGAGGAAACACTCACCATTAAAATGGACATAGT
>NW_007009722.1:0-402 GCF_000164805.1 Carlito syrichta | reverse complement strand
TGCTGTGGGAGTCGGAGTAGCAGAGAAGGTGCTGCTTATGCCTAGCCACACTGGAAGCATCAGCCCAGAAAGCTCTGGAGGAGGAGGTGGCCCCAACTCCTGGGACCAGCGGCGAGTCTATGTCTGTGGAAGCACACCAGGCCCTCCAGAGGGCCATGGAGATGATGGAGGTGAGGGAATCTCTCCTGTCAGACCCAAGTAGGGTGGGGTGACAGGTTGCTGCTGACCCCTGACTTTGGTTTCTGGCTCCAGAGGTGTTTCCTAGAAGTCATGAAAGAAGAAACTGCAGATGTAAAGGAGCGAGTGGAAGAGCTGGAGCATGGCTGCATCCAGCTGCCTGTAGAGGTCAATGCAAATGGTGAGTTGGGATGTTAGAGCCATGGCAGGGAGCTGCCCAGGATT
>NW_007009721.1:0-355 GCF_000164805.1 Carlito syrichta | reverse complement strand
TCACAAAAGATAAGTGCCAATAGTTAACTCCTTATGGGTTTGCTCCTTGTCATTTTACCTATATTTATTGTTGTTATTATTATTATTTTTAATCTGTACTATAAAATGTCTTTGCCAAGGACCCCCTTACCCTGAACATTCATAGGATTATTTACTCCCTTATCAAACAAAATAATTAGTTTGCTGCACTTCTTATCCTTGTCATCCCAAGCATGAGACTATCACATCCTTGACTTTTATGACTGTTGGGGATAATATCCATGGTTAAATACCATAATTAGAAAATAATCACTTATTGAACTCCAAGTACTAATATGATACTTTGAGATTAACCCATAGTCCGTTAAATTCTACT
>NW_007009720.1:0-356 GCF_000164805.1 Carlito syrichta | reverse complement strand
CTTTCAAAAAATTAATTTTATGGCTGCATAATAGTTGTACATATTCATGGAGTACACGTGACATCACCTCAAGTATATATTATTTGGGTTTAAAAAAATTGTAGTTCTATTTTTTAGCTATTTCGAAATATATAGTAAATTATTGTTAACTTTAGCCACCCTATTGTACTACAGAACACTGAATTTCATTTTTTCTATCTGTTTCTGTAATCATTAATTAACCCTTCTCACCTTTCCACTCCCCTTCTCTGTCTTTGGTAACCATCATTTTACACTTTATCTCTGTGAGTTTAGTTTTTTTAGCTCCAAAATATCAATGAGAACATGCAGTATTTGTCTTTCTGTACTTGGATTAT
>NW_007009719.1:0-356 GCF_000164805.1 Carlito syrichta | reverse complement strand
TTAGCCACCTGGCTAGATAGGTATCTTGCTAATTAAGTCAGTTGGCTAGTCGGCTGGCTAGATAGTTAACTCAGCATGTTAAGTGAACTGGCTAGCTGGCTGACCAGCTAGGTGGCTATCTAGTTTATCCAGCGGGCTAAGTGAGTGGTTATCTAGTTCAGTAAGCTAGTTAATTGAGCTGGTTAACCTGCTGTCTATCTAGGTGGCTGGCAAGTTAAGATGGCTGGTTAGCAGTCTGGTCATGTATATGACCAGCTTCTTAAGCTGGCTGGCTAGCCAGGTAGCTAGCTAGTTAAACCAGCTGGCTAGCCTTTCAATCAACCAGGTAGCCAGATAGTGAAGTCAGCTGTATAGCC
>NW_007009718.1:0-356 GCF_000164805.1 Carlito syrichta | reverse complement strand
TGGAGCGGAATGGCATAAAATGGATGGAATTGATCAGAGAGGAATGGAATGGATTAGAGTGGAATGGAATGGAATGGAATGAAATGGAGAAAAATGCAATGAAATGGAATGGAAATGAATGCAATGCAATGGTATGTAATAGATCGGAATGGAATGGAGAGGACAGGAATGGAATAGAATGGAATAGAATGGAAAGGAGAAGGATTGAATGGAATGGAGAGGACTGGAATGGAATAGAGAGGAATGGAATGGAAAGGTTTGGAATGGAGAGGAATTGAAAGGAAAGGAATGGAGTGGAATGCAAAGAAACGGAGAGGAATGAAATGTAATAGAGTGGAATGGAATGGAATGGAAAT
>NW_007009717.1:0-662 GCF_000164805.1 Carlito syrichta | reverse complement strand
TCTGCATTGATTTCCATTCTATTCCTCTCCATTCCATTCCTTTTCATTCCATTAAATTCCATTCCTCTCCATTCCATTCCATTTCTCTCCATTCCATTCCATTCTTCTCCAATCCATTCCATTCCATTCCATTCCATTCCATTCCTCTCTGTTCAATTCCATTCCACTCCAATCCATACTACTCGAGTCCATTCCATTCCTCTCCATTCGATTTCACTCCATTCCTCTCCATTCCATTCCTCTCCATTTCAATCCTCTCCATTCTATTTCATTCCATTCTTCTCCATACTGTTCCTCTCCATTACTTTCAATTCATTTCCATTCCATTCCATGCCATTCCATTCCATTCCATTCCATTCCATTCCATTTCTCCCGACTCTACCCATTCCATACCATTCCTCTTCATTCCATTCCTTGTCTCTCCATTCTATTCTATTCCTTTCTATCCATTCCACTGCCCTCCAATTCATTCAATTCCATTCCATTCCTCTCCGTTCCATTCCAATTCATACTACTCCACTCCTTTCCATTCCTCTCCATTCGATTTCACTCCATTCCTCTCCAGTCCATTTCTCTACATTCCATTCCACTCCTTTCCATCCATTCATCTCCATTCCATTCCAATCCATTCCTGTCCATCCCATTCCTCTTGATTCCATTCC
>NW_007009716.1:0-394 GCF_000164805.1 Carlito syrichta | reverse complement strand
TACATATATGTGTATATACATATGATGCAAGTATATATAACTTATATTTAATATATATGCACTTGTACATATGCTTGTGCAAATTTGTATGTTTGTGTATGTGTGTGTGTGTATACACATATACACACACACACACACATATATACACACACACATATATATGTATGGGAAAAGAAAGAGAAAGAGAAAAGAGAGAGTATATAATCTTCAAAAACCAGTCCTTCCTTCCTCATGGCTGCTTTCAACAGAAATTCCAAGGGCAAGTTCCTCCTCTAAGAGTGATGGTCAAATGGAGACACAATTTAGGAAGAGTATAGCCAGTTCCTCTGTGTGCCAAGGATTCTACCTCTAGGGTTATATATCAGATACCACAGCTGCCACTGACCTGCTCTTG
>NW_007009715.1:0-358 GCF_000164805.1 Carlito syrichta | reverse complement strand
TGTCTCAGACCCACAAGCTCTGGCCAGCTGCTGGCCTCGGTCTTCCAAAGTGCTGGGATGACAAGGTTGAGCCCCCGAGACCGGCCTCAATCCTTCATCAAAAACAAAGCAGAAGGGCAGGCATGGCAGTCCACGCCTGGAATCCTAGTGCTCTGGGAGGCCTAATCAGGAGAACAGCCGTAGCCCAGAAGCCCAAGGCCAGCCTGGGCCATGCAGGGATATCTCATTTACACAGCCATCCAAATAGGGGGTCTGGGGTCCTGGTGCCTGTCATCCAGCACACTCCAGAGGCTGAGGTGGGAGGGTCACCAGAGCCTGTGATTTCGAGACTGGCGGTAAATGATGGTCATGTTCCCGG
>NW_007009714.1:0-358 GCF_000164805.1 Carlito syrichta | reverse complement strand
CTGGGCGACAGAGTAAGACTCCAATTCAAAAAGAAAATCAAAAAGTTTCTTTCTTCAACTTGCTTGCACATTGATAATTTTGTCTCTTTTTGTTATTGTTAGGTGAAGTCCAGGAAAGGTGCATTCCCTGAGTCTTAGCTTTCCATGTGACTACTTCATTAGCTTGAAAGGGTAAAATTTGAAAAAAATACCTTTATCCATCTTTAATTTATGTGATGCGGGGAATAACTGAGACTAATAATAATTCCAGTAGAACAGAGAGTGTGTGTGAGTGTGTGTGTGTGTGTGTGTGTGTGTGTATGTGTGTGTGTGAAATTAATATATCTAGACCTAAAGGAAAACAAACAGTAGTTCTTAG
>NW_007009713.1:0-359 GCF_000164805.1 Carlito syrichta | reverse complement strand
GATTGGAATTGTATGTATTGGAGAGCAGCAGAATGGAGAGAAATGGAATGTAGATAAATGGAATAGAGAGAAATGGAAAGGAGAAGAATGGAATGGAATGGACAGGAATGGTATCAAATGGAAAGAAAGGGTATCGAGAGCAATGAGTGGAAAGGAATGGAAAGGAAAGAAATACAGTGGAATGCATTGAAAAGGAGATGAAAGGAATGAATAGGACTGGAATTGAACCGAAAGGAATGGAGAGGAATGGAATGCAATGGGAATGAAAAGAAAGAAGAGGAATTGAAAGGGGAGGAATGGAATGGAAAGGAATGAAATTGAGTGGAGAAGAAAGGACTGGAAAGGAATAGAAGGGAATG
>NW_007009712.1:0-2675 GCF_000164805.1 Carlito syrichta | reverse complement strand
CGCTAGCCAGCTGGCTAGCCAGTTGACTAAACTAGCTGACTTAAATAGCAGGTCTGCTTGCTAGTCAGCTGAATTAATTAGCTTGCTATATCGAGAGCTAGCTGGCTAGCCCACTGAATTAACTAGGTGACTTAAATAGCTAGCCAGCTGTCTAGCCAGTTGATTTAAGTAACCAGCTACATTGATAGCCAGCTGGCTAGGCAGCTGACTTAACTAGGTGATTCAACTAGCTAGTCAGCAGGCTAGACATCAGACATAACAATCTAGCGACCTAGCAGGCCATTTGTCCAGGCAGCTGACTTAACTAAGTGACTTTACTAGCTAGCCTGCTGGCTAGCAGGCTGACCTAACTACCTAGCATCATAGATATCCAGCTCGATAGCCAGCTGTCTTAACTAGCTAGCTACCTATGTAGCCCACTGGCTTGCCAGCTGACTTAACTACCCCACTATCAAGCTAACCACCTGGCTAATGAGCTTACTTCGCTAGGTTACTTAACTATCTAGCTAACTAGCTAGCCAGATGACTTTACTAGCTAGCTTCCCAGCTAGGCAACTGACTATCCAGCTGACATAAATCGCTGACTTAACTAGCTTACTTAACAAGCTAGTTACCAAGCTAGGCAGCTGGATTATCTAGCTCTCTTAACCATCTAGCTACCTAGCTAGCTATCTAGCTAGCCAGTTAACATAACTAGCTGACTTTACTACCTACCAAGCTGGCATAACTAGCTGACTTATATAGCTAGTTTCCTAGCCAGCCTGCTGACTTAACTAGCTGAAATAACTAGCTGGCCTTATGGCTAGCTATCTAGCTTAACTAGCTTTTTAACTAACTAAACATCTGAATAGCCAACTGAATTAATGGGTTGACTTAACTACTTAGCCTGCTGTTTGCCAGCTGACTCAACGAGCTCACTTAACCAGCCACTCAGTTGAATACCCAGCTGACTTAACTAGCTGGCTGCCTATCTAGCCAGCTGGTTAGTCAGCTGACTTACCTTGCTGACTTAAGCTAGCAAGCTGGCTAGCCAGCAAACTAATCTAGCTAGCTACCTACCTAGCCAGCAGGCTAGCTAGCTGACTTAACTAGGTGAATTGAACAGTTAGCATGCTGGCTAGTAAGCTGACTTATCTAGCTAGTTACCTACCTACACAGCTGGCTAGAGAGATGACTAAACTGATGATTTAACCAGCTAGCCAGTTGGCTATCCAGCTGACTTAACTCCCTGATATCACTAGCTAGGAAGTTAGCTATCTAGGTGAGTTATCTAGCTAGCTACCTACCTTGCCATTTGGATACCCATCTCTCTTAACTAGCTGAATTAACCAGCTAGCCAGCTGCCTAGCCAACTGATTTAACTAGCTCACTATCTATCTAGCCAGCTGACTTAACTAGCTGACTTATTAGCTAGCTACCTCGCTAGTCAGCTGATTTAATAGTTAACTTACTAACTAGCTAGCTAGCTAGCTGGATGACTTAAGTAGTAAACTAAACAGCTAACTACCTCTCTAACAAGTTGACTTAAATTGTTAACTGCCTACCTAGCTAGCTGACTTAACCAGCTAGCTAATTATCTAGCTTACTCATTATCTAATGTGCTGACCAGCTGACTTAATCATCTGACTGAACTCATTAGCTAACGAACTAGCTAGCTGACTCAACTAGCTGACTTAACTCTTTAGCTAACTAGCTATCTAGCTGACTTATCCAACAGACTTCCATCGTTAGCTAACTCTCTAGCTAACCTACTCAAACAGCTGACTCAACCCATTTGCTAACTAGCTAGGTACCTGTCTCAATCAGCTGACTTAACCAATTAGTTAACTTGCTAACTACCTGACTAAACCTGTTGAGTTAACCCATTAGCTAACTACCTAGCTAGCTGTTTAACCAGCTGACTAAATTAGGAAGATGACTTAACTAGCTAAGTTTGCTAGGTGAGTTTACTACTTAGGTAGCTGACTATATGGCTGACTTAACTCGTTAGCTAGCTGACTTAATTACCTGAATTCAATATTTAGCTAACAAATTAACTAGCTAAATATCTAGCTGATTTAATAATTAGCTATCTAGTTAGGTAACAGAGTTAAGTAGCTGACTTAATAGTTAGTTAACTAGTGAGCTAGCTGACTTAGCTAGCTGACTTAGCTAACTAGCTTTTAATCTAGCTGACTTAGATATCTGACTTAACTCGTTGACTAATGAGATAGTTACCTGACTTAACGAGTTGTTTAATGAGTTAGTTGTTTTAACTAGTTGTTAAACGAGTTAACTAGCTGACTCAACTAGTTGTTTAATGAGTTAGCTAGGTGACTTACCTTGTTGGCTGACGAGTCGGCTGACTACTTTACTGGTTAAACATGTTGGCTGACTGCTCGGTCGACTTGCTAACTGGCATAACATGTCGGCCGAATAGTCGGCTAACTAGATAGCTGGGTTACCTGGTTGACTGATGTGTTGCACCACAAGCTAGCTCATTTAAATGTTGGCTGGCTGGTTTGCTGACCTAATTAGTCAGCCAACTAGCTGGACAACTAGTTAGCTGGCCAAACTATTCAGCCTACTACTTAGCTGAGCTAACTTGTTGACTGAAAAGTGGGCCAACTAGTAGACCGATTGCTTAGCTTAGTTAACTACTTGGCTGTCTAGTACGCCTACTGGATAGCTGACTT
>NW_007009711.1:3674-5873 GCF_000164805.1 Carlito syrichta | reverse complement strand
AAATATGGAGTACAATTCAGGGTTAGGTATACAAATATTCACTGTGCAGGTACCCTTGTTGATAAAGTGTGCCCCCTGCCCAGTCAGTTTCCCACTGCTGCCAATCCCACCTCCCCACCCTCCATGCTCCCGAGCTTTCCCACTACTGTCATTCCTTTTCTTATGCTATTATGAGAGTTGTTCAAGGTCCACTTATGAGTGAGAACATGCGATACTCAGTTCTTTGTTTCTGTGAAAGATCACTCACTATTATGGACTCTAAATCCATCCAGGTTGCTGTGAAGTTCACGATTTTTTTCTTCTTTGTGGCTACGTAATATTCCATTGTGTATATGTCTCACATTTTTTTAATCCAATCCTCTTTTGATGGGCAGCACGGTTGGTTCCATGTTCTTGATACTGTGCACAACGCTGCAATAAACATACGTGCACAGGAATCTTTTTTATAGACTGATCTGAGTTATTCCAGGTATATTCCCAGTAGGAGGATTGCGAGGTCATATGGAAGGTCAGTTTTTAGAAATTTTAGGAATCACCACACTGTTTTCCATGGAGGCTGTACTGGTTTACACTCCCACCAACAGTGTAGACGTATTCATTTTTTGACACATCCTCTCCAATATCTGTTATTTTTTGAGTTATTAATGATGGCAATTCTGACTGGAGTTAGGTGGTATCTCAGAGTAGTTTTAATTTGCATTTTTTTGCTAACTAGTGAGGCTGAACATTTTTTCACGTATCTGTTGGCTGCCTGTACGTCTTCTTTTGAGAAGTGTCTATTCATAACTTTTTCCAGTTTTGTAATGGGGTTGTTTGTTTTTTTCTTTTTGGGATGTTTGAGTTCCTTGTAAATTCTAGATATTAGGCCTTTGTCAGACACAGAGTTGGCAAATATTTTTTCTCAGTCTGTGGGCTGTCTCCCTGCTGTCTTGATGGTTTCTTTGGCTTTGCAGAAGCTTGTCAGTTTGATGAGGTCCCACTTGTCTATCTTATCTATTATTCTCTTATGGCATGGGCACTTGGAGTTTTGATCAGGAATTGGTTGCCAGTTCCAATTTCCATAAGAGTGTCTCCTGCATTTTCTAAGGTTCTTACAGTTTGAGGTATTATGTTTAGGTCTCTGATCCATTTACAGTTGACTTTTGTGTATGGAGATAGTTAGGGGTCCTGTTTCAATCTTCTGCATGTGGTCAGCCAGTTTTCTCAGCACCATTTACTGTATAGGTTCTCCTCTCCCCAGTTGTTGGTGGTGGAGGCTTTGTCGAGGATGAGTTGGTCGAGAAATTGAGATTTTGCTTCTGGAATCTCAATTCTATTCCATTGATCCATTGGTCTATATGCCTGTTCTTGTGCCGATACCAGGCTGTTTTGATTATTGTAGCTTTATAATAAAGTTTAAAATCTAGGAGTGTGATATCGCCTTTTTTTTTTTTTTTTTAGTTTAGTTTTGTTTTTGTGTGTTTTTGCTGAGGATTGTTTTGGCTATTCATGGTCGTTTATGTTTCCATATAAATTCCTGTATTGTATTTTCTAGATCTGAGAAGAATGTTGTTGGTATTTGACGGGTATTTCCTGTAGATTTTCTTAGGTAGAATGGACATCCTAACAATTTTGATTCTTCCAGTCCATGAATATGGAATATATTTCCACGTGTTTGTGTCATATTTGATTTCTTTGAGCAGTGTCTAGTAGTTTTCATTGTAAAGTTCTTTCACGTCTCTGGTTAGGAAAATGCCAATGTATTTCTTTTTTGTGTGTGTAGCTATTGTGAATGGAATTGTGCTTTTTTTTGGGTTTCTGTTTGTATATTATCAGTGTATAGAAGTGAGTTTGTCTTTTGTACATTTATTTTATACCCTGAGACTTTGGCCAAGTCCTTTATTAGTGCAAGGAGGTTTTTGACAAATTCTCTTGGGTTTTTGAGGTATAGAATCATGTCATCTGCAAAGAGGGATAACTTGACTTCCTCTTTTCCTATTTGGATACCCTGTTCGTCTTTTCTTCTCTGATTGCTCTAGCTAGAACTTCCAACATTATGTAGAACAGGAGGGTAAGAGTGGGCATCCTTGTCTTGTTCCAGTTTTCAGGGGAAATGGTTTCAATTTCTGTCTGTTTTGCAGTATGCTGGCTGTGGGTTTCTCATAGATGGCTCTTACTATTTTGAAGTATGTTCCATCTGTGCCTAGATGTTCGGTGGTT
>NW_007009711.1:2161-3654 GCF_000164805.1 Carlito syrichta | reverse complement strand
CCAGGGATGAAGACAATTTGGTCATGGCGGATGATTTTTATTTATTTATTATTTTTATTTTTAAGAAAGAAACGTTTATTTAAAAGTAAATTAGAGAGAGAAAGAGAAGGAAGAGAGAAGATTCCCCTCCCCAGTGTGGGGAATGGGGCCAAAGCCAGGAAGCATGGCAACAGCCATAGCTCAAAAAGCACATGGCCACACCAGGGTCTAGAAAGGCAATGGCCTGGTGGATGATTTTTAAAATGTGATGTTGAATCCGGTTTGCTAGGATCTCGTTGAGAATTTTAGCATCTATGTTCATCAAGGATATTGAAATGTAGTTCTCTTTCTGGTTTGGGTATCAATATGAAGTTTGCTTCATAAAATGATTTGGGGAGAGTTCCATCTTTCTCGATCACCTGGAATGTTATCAATAGGATTGGTATCAGTTCCTCCTTGCATGGTTTGTAGAATTCTACTGGAAAGCCATAGTTTTCTCATGACATAGTCAATTTCCTGGATTGTTATTGGTCTATTTAGGGTCTCGATTTCTTCTTGTTTCAACCTGGGGTGGTTGTGTGATGTCAGAAAGTCCTCCATTTCCTTTAGGTTTTCAAGTTTGTTTCCATACAAGTGTACATAGTAGTCTCTGATAACCTTTTGTATTTCTTCAGGGTCAGTTGTGGCTTCATCTTTTGTGTTTCTGATTGAGTTTATTTGAGTTTTTTCTCTCTTTTTCTTGGTCAGTCAAGCTAGGGTACCATCAATCTTTGATACGCTTTAAAGAACCAGCTTTTTGTTTCATTGATTTTTTTGTATTATCTTTTTTGTCTTCTAGGTCCTGGATTTGAGGTTTTATTTTGGTGATCTGAATTCTTCTGCTGAAGTTAGGGTTTTGGTGGTCTTGCTTTCTCAGTTTCCTCAGGTGACTTGAAAGGCTGTTAACTTGTAATTCCCCTCTTACTACTTCTTTCATGGCATTCCAGAGGTTTTGTTAAGATGTTTCTTCATTTTCATTTGTTTCCAGGTATCTTTTTTTTTTTTTTTCCTGCCAAAACGTGTTTTCATTAACATGGGGCGGGATGCCAGGCTCAGGCCCAGGACCCGATTGTGTCCAGTCCAGAGTGCCCAGTCGGGGCAGCGGCTCATCCAGTGATGAGCACGTTGGAGCGGGTGGCAGAGCCACCGGGCCGCTCCGCCTCAGGTAGAATGGCGAGCAGCTGCTCCTGCACCAGCATCTCCACGATCTGCTCCTTGGTGCAGATGTCAGGCCCAAGCCCGCAGCTGCCAGAACGCATCCGGGACCCGCCGCGTCCTGGTAGCAGAACTGCTGGAACATCTGGGGCCAGGCTGTGAGCCCCCGGGGACTAGAGGGGGGCGGGCCGCAGCTTCAGCCTGAGGTGCGGGGCCCAGGGGTGCGGGGCCAGGAGGCAGCTCCTGTGCCGCGGAGGCCGCCGCCGGAGGCCAGGGAATCATTTCAGGGACTGCGGCGTTGGAGCCCGAGGGCTCGGGGG
>NW_007009711.1:0-1285 GCF_000164805.1 Carlito syrichta | reverse complement strand
TCTTTTCACTGGTGCACTTAGTCCATTCACATTCAGGCTAATTATTGAAATGTGAGAGTTTGTCCCTGTCATTAAGTTTTTATAGAGTTGTTGTTGTTCCTGTTTGTTGACTTTCTTTGATTTTGGGTTTGATTACGTTTTCAATATTTTCCTGCACTCTCATGAAGAACGTTATCATTCATTTTTCCCTTTCTTCTATGTTTAATACTTTTCTAAGTATATCTTGCAGAGGTGGTCTAGAGGCAGCATAAGCTCTTAGGGATTGAATGTCTGGGAAAGATTTTAATTCTCCCTCACTGATGAAGCTTAGCTTTGCTGGGCAGGTTATTCTTGGTTGAAATTGTTTATCTTTGAGAACTTTGAAGATTGGGTTTTAAGCTCTCCGTGCCTGAAGTCTTTCTGTAGAGAAATCTGCTGCTATTCTAGTTGGTCTTCCCTGGTAGGTAGTCTGACCTTTATCTTGCTGCCTTTAGGGTTTTTCTTTTATACCTATATTTTCATAAATGCAATGAAATGAAAAACTATCATAGGAGTGTCCCCTTAATTAATCCCAGCCATATTAGGAACTGAGAATGTATATTTTGTTGGGCCACATGACATGCCCATGTGCATTCCCTAGGGGCTTGAGTGCTAACCAGTAATATCCCCAAATAAGGTAAGCAATAAGAGTGTAGGCTCCTCGGACCCACTTCCCAGTTTGAATAGAATCCAGTAGAGAACTCAGTGGAAGTGAGTGGGCTAGTGGCCACCTTGTTATTCTTGGAACTTGTGGTAAGATTTTCTTGGTAGCAGCAGGGACAGAGGTATGGCTTTTTTTTTACCACTGAGTGTGCAGTGGAATTGGGGTAAGCTGGAGACTGTTCACCTTTGCTAAAGCAGTGGCATTGGGCCTTGGAAAAGAAAGGGTTGCTCAAGCATGATCTGAGCAGGATGTCTTTTCTCTGAATAAATCCTCAGATTTCCTTTCATTGATGAGTCATTATAAGCCTCCAGACCACACCCAGACTCCTGGAACTGGTGGGGCAGAACCTTCCGGGGAAGAAGGCCATGGTCATCTCTGCTCTGGAGGAGCTGTCCATGGAGCTCTTCCTATTCTTGCTCATGAATAGGAGACACAGTGAGGCACTGAAGGTGATAGTGCAGGCCTAAGGCTTAAGAGCTTACAAGTTGTGCTTGGATGGGCTTGATGGCCTGCTTTTCCAGAACATTCACCCCAGGTGAGATGACCTGGATGTTCTGCTAGGGAGGGTCCAGAGGTTCTGGGAAGGAACAGCTGAGTCTGTTA
>NW_007009710.1:0-763 GCF_000164805.1 Carlito syrichta | reverse complement strand
TCCCAGTGCTGAGATTACAGGTGTGCACCACCACACCTGGCTCTATAAGGTCTTTAGGTATTGTTTTATTAAATTAAAAATATTATTACAATGTTTTACAATATTTTTAATCTTCAAATTATTTGTGCGGCATTTTTCTGTCAGTATCATACTAATCTACATTGTGTGTGATATGATCGTTGCTTTTATTTACGTGAATTAGGTTACATAGCTACCCTTCCATTTCTTTTTACTTTATTTCTGGTTGAGCTTTTTGTTCAGCTCTTTTCTTTGGTCTTTGACATTTCTTGACCATATTCTTACATTGCTTGTTTTCCCTGCTTCATTACTGTTTAATAGCTAGTGATTTTCTCTGTTAACCACATTTCTGTAGCCTGAAAACATGACTTAAAGCAGATACCTTGGGTGAGGCAATATGCAATCTTTGTCAGAATACCTGAGCTCTGCTTTGTTTTCTGTATTGATGTTAAATGCCCATACTCTGCATGCTCAATACCTGCCATAGAACCTGGTACATTGTAATTTCTCAGTAAATGATTATCGAATGAAAGAATGAATAAATATCTTAGTCAAGACTACCTATCATGTAATTGGATGGTTATTACCTTTCAGCTATAGATTATTTTCCAATTCATTGTGTAATTTGAAATTCACACTTCAGTTAGAATTAGTAGGCACATGCAATGCTGCGTAAAGCCGCTTAAAATTGGCACATGGTTGCATTCACTCATATTTTATTGGCCCAAGCAAGTCACTCTGCTGA
>NW_007009709.1:0-495 GCF_000164805.1 Carlito syrichta | reverse complement strand
CTATCTTCGTCAGCTAGCTATGGTAGCTAGGTGGCTAGTTAAGTCAGTGTCTTAAGTCAGTTGCCTAGCTAGATAGCTAGCTATACAGCTAGCTAGCTAAGCCAGCTAGATAAACCAGCTTGCTAGCTAGATAGCTAGCTGACTAAGTCAGCTGGTTAAGTCAGATTGCAAGCTAGTTAATTCAGCGAGTTAATTCAGCTGGCTAGCCCGTTATATAGCTACTTAAGTAATCTAGTTAAGTCAGCTCACTAGTCAGCTGGTTACCTAGGTACCTAGGTGTTAAGTCAGCTGGCAAGCCAGTGGGATACGTAGGTAGCTAGCTAGTTAAGTCAGTTGGCTATTCAGCTGGCTGGCTCGGTACCTAAGTTGTTAAGTCAGCCTGGTAGCCAGCAGGCTAGTTAGTTAAGTCACTTAGTTTAGTCAGTTGACTATACAGCTGGTTACCTAGGTAGCTAGATAGTTAAGTCAACTGTCTATTCCACTGACTAGCTTGTT
>NW_007009708.1:0-466 GCF_000164805.1 Carlito syrichta | reverse complement strand
GGTGGCTAGCCAGTTCTCTTAACTAGCTGAGTTAACCAGCTATCCAGCTGGCTAACCAACAGACTAAACTAGCTCACTAAATAGAAAGCCAGCTGCCTATCCAGCTGACTTAACTAGCTGCCTTAACTAGCTAGCTACTGAGCTAGCCAGCTGACATAAGTAGTTAAATAACTAGCTAGCTATGTAACTTGCCAGCTGACTTAAATAGTTAGCTAACTATCTAGCAACCACCTAGCACACTGACTTCAATAGTTAGCTGCCTACCTAGCTAACTGCCTTAACCTGCTAGCTAACTATTTAGTCTATTTGATATCTAATGTCCTAGCTAGGTGACTTAATTTTCTGACTTAACTCGTTAGCTAGCAAGCTACTTAGCTGACACAACCAGATGGTTTAACTCGTTAGTTAACTAGCTAGCTAGCTGACTCATCCAGCTGAGTTAACTCGCTAGCTAACTAGCTAGCAA
>NW_007009707.1:0-579 GCF_000164805.1 Carlito syrichta | reverse complement strand
TACCAAACACAGTCCTTGCCTCAGAGCCTTCAGCTTTGCTTTTGTTTATTACTGAATGCTCCTCCCAAGCTCCTTGCATGACTGGTATCTCATTCAAACGTCAGCTCTTCAGCTTGGCCTTCCCCGATCTACCTTTTCTAAGCTGTCACCCCCGTTGCTCTCTAGCCCACTACAAGTTTATTTTCTTTATTGTCCCTGCCATTTCTATAATAATTTCTTTACCTGTGTAGTCTTTCTGAGAACAGAACATTGTCTGTCTTTTCCAATCTTTACCATTTTTCACTGCTCTATCCCTGGAACCTAGACACATATGGGGGGGGCCCAAAAAAACCTGGAATTAACTTTCAGAGGGAGGGCCCCTTGTAGTATTGGCTCCCCCCACTAGTTAAGTGTTCTAACACCCATCAGCATCACTGTACCAGTTAGCATTCTGTGAGTGGCTACATTAGGCTTCAGATAATTTTTTGGAGATTCTTTCAGTGCTTTTGCCCATTTCATGATGGGTAATTTACAAGCCCACCTGCCATACCATGCTGAGCATTCGACAGTTTTTGACCAGAAAAGGCGTGATCCCCATGC
>NW_007009706.1:0-2784 GCF_000164805.1 Carlito syrichta | reverse complement strand
TCTTTTGTGATGTGTGACCCAGAGACAGGCTCCCTTCATGATATTTGTCCGAGTGATTGATTCTCCTCTCTGATGGGTGTCCAGTGAGTAGACTCCTTCTACAATGGGTGCCTCAGTGCCTGGCCCTCTTCTGTAATATTTGCCCTAGTGACTGGCCCTCCTTTGAGATGGATGTTCCAGTAATTGTTCTTTATGAATGGCACCTCAGTGACTGGCTTTCCTCAGTAATCAGTGCCCCAGTGCCCCAGTGACTGGGCCTCATAGACATTGGTGTGCCAGTAACTGACTCTCGTCTATTATGAATTTCCCAGTGACTGCATCTGCTGTGATTGGTACTGGTGACTGACTTTCCTACAGAGTTGTGGATCCAATGGCAAACCCTCTTCAGTACCCACTAACTGGACCTCCGCTATAATGACTGCCAAATTAATTTTTCTCCTTTGTATTGGGTGTCCCAGTAACTGTGCATCCTCCATAATGTGTGCCCTATTGATTAATCCTTCCCTAAGATTGGTGTGTCTCTGACTGGTCTTATATTATGGATGCCCTTCTCTGTGTTGGGTATCACAGAGACTTAGCCTCTGACATAATCAGTGCTGTAGTGACTGGACATTGTTTGTGATTGGGATCTTAATGACCAGTCGTTCTCTGTGACGGGTGCCACACTAGCTAATCTTCTGTGATGAGTGCACCAGTAACTGATCCTACTCTGTTACTGGGACACTCTTATCTTCCATAATAGGTTCTCTATTAACTAGGCCACCTCTGTGATTGTTTCCCCAGTGATGGGCCTTCCTCTAAGGTAGGTACCCCAGTGAATAGTCATCCTCTTTTGTGATGAGTGTTCCCGCAACTAATTCTCCTCCATAATTAGTGTCCAATTGACTAACCTTCTGACGGGTGCCCCAGTAACTGCTTCTCCACTCTGATGGATATTCAAGGACTCTCCTCAGTGATAGATTCCCCCAGTGGCTGGACAGCCTCGGTAATTCTTTCCCCGGTGAAATGCCCTCCTCTGTGATGGGTGCCGTAGTGACTGGTCCTCCTCTGTGGAAAATACCCCAGTAACTGATCCTACTCTGTGATGAGTGTTCCAGTGATTAGCGATTGTCTTTCACTTCTGCTCCAGTGACTGGGTGTCCTACACAATGAGTGCATCAGTTACAAACTCAACTCTGTTATGAGTGCAACAGTGACTGTGCTGTCTTGTTGACTTGTGCTCTAGTGACTGACCATTCTCCATAATGGATGCCCTAATAATTGGTCTACTTCCATAATGTTTACCCCAGTGACAAGCCCTCCTTTGTGATTGTTGTTCCTTTGTAGTTATCCTCATCAGTGATGGCTGACTGGCTCTCTCGTGTGATGGTTGTCCCAGTGATTGACTCTCTTCTGTGATGGGTACCCCTGTGATAATTCTTCTGGGATAGGTGCTCACGTGACTGACTCTCCTCCATAATGGATGCTCCAGCATTTGACTGTTTTCTGCAATAAAATTCTCAGGGACTTGACTCCCCGTAAAATGGTCCTCCATATGTATAGCCCAGATCTGTGCTGGGATTCCCAGTGTCTGGCCCTCCTCCAAAATGGGTTTCCCAGTGACTCGTGTTCATCTGTTAAGTGTGCCATATTGACTGCCCCTCCATGGTGTTGTGTTACCCAATATTGGCTCTTTTCCATGATGAATGCTCCACTGACTGGCTCTTCTCTCTGATGGTTGCTTCAAGGTCTAACCCTCCTCTATGATTGGTGCATTACAGACTGGTCCTCCTAAATAACAAGTGCCTAAGTGATGACCTGACCAGTACTATGGTTGCACTAGTAAATGGACTTCTTTGAGAGGTGTCCTGGTGTCTAGTCCTCCTCATTCATGAGTGTCTTCAATAACAGGTCTCATCTCTGATGGTTTCTCCATTGATTAATGCCCTAGTGATTGGCCCTCCTTCTGATGGATGCATCAGTGCTTAGCCTGCCTCTGGGATGAGTGTCACAGTATTAAGTCCTCCTCTGTATTGTGTTCCCCAGTGACTAGGCCTCCTCCTGCTGGGAACTCCAGTGACTGCCCCTCCTCTGTGAAGAGTGCTTCAGTGACTGTGCCTCCTCTGTGACAGTCATCCTAATGATTACGTCTCCTCTGTGACGGGTACCACACTGACAATGTCTCCTGTATTGGCTGCTTCATATGTTGGCCTTTTTCTCTTTTTGGAGCCCCAGTGACTAAGCCCCATCTAATGGATGCCACAGTGGCTGGCCCTCCTCTGTGATGGTTGAATCAGTGACTGGCCCACGTCTGTGTTGTGTGGCTCAGTGACTGATTCTTTTGTTATGGGAGCCAAAATGACTGACTTTCCTCTGTGTTGAGTGCCCCAGTGACTGGCTGTCCTCTGTTATGGATGTCCAGTGAGTTTCTCTCCTCTCTGGTGATTGTTTCTGTGAGGAGCCTATTTCAGTGATGAGTGACCCAGTGACTGAACTTCCTCCATAATTTGTGCTCCAGTGATTGGCCCTTCTCTGTGATGTTTGCCACAATGATTTGCCCTTGCTATGATAGGTGCTCTTATTACTGACGTTCATCCATACCGGATGCTGTAGGGAGTAGCCCTCCTCTGCAATTGGGTGCTCTAGTGTCTGACGCTCCTCTATAATGGGTGTCCCAATGACTACCTCTCATCTGTATAGTAGGCCATTGTGATCAATGTCCCTCTTACTGGTTATCCTCTGTGATGGTTGTCCCATTGATTGTTTCTTTTCTCTGATGGGTGCTCCAGTGACTAACTCTCCATC
>NW_007009705.1:0-396 GCF_000164805.1 Carlito syrichta | reverse complement strand
CTAGCTAATTAAGTCAGCTAGTTGTCAGCTGGCTAGCCAGCTATCTAGATAGGTAGAGAGTTAGTTAAGTCAGCTGGCTTGTCAGCTGGTTAAATAGTTAAGTCATCTAGTTGAGTCAGCTGGATAGCCTGCTTCCTAGGTGGTTAAGTCATCTAGTTTAGTCAGCGGACTAGCCAGCTGGCTAGCTAGGTAGCAAGCCAGTTAAATCAGCTGGCTAGCCAGCTGGCTAGCTGGTTAAGTCTGCTAGTTAATTCAGCTGTTCAGCCAGCTGGCAAGCTAGTTAAATCAGCTAGTTAAGTCATCTGGCTAGCTAGTTGTCAGTTTGTTAAGTCAACTGGCCAACAAGCTGCCTAGCAGAGTAGCTAGTTAGTTAGGTCAGCTGGCTAGCCAGCTGGC
>NW_007009704.1:0-523 GCF_000164805.1 Carlito syrichta | reverse complement strand
TGATATTTGCTCAGTGACTAGATTTCCTTTGTGATCAAAAGCCCCAGTGACTGAGTCTCAAACATAATGGGTGCCCAGTGACTAAGTCTCCTCCATATGGGTGTTCTAGTGATTGGACCTCACTGTTTTGTACTTCAGTGAGTAGCCCTATTTTGTGATTGATGTTCCAGTAACTGAGCCTCCTCCTTATTTGGTGTCCAAGTGAATAGCCTTCCTTTATTATGGGTGCTCTAGTGACTGTGTCTATTTTGTGATTGGTGCTCCGGTGAAGAACCTTCCTCCATAATGATTGTCCCAGTGAATAGCCCACATCTCTGATGGGTGTCATACTTACTGAACCTTCTCCATACTGGGTGACGTGACCTAGTGACTAGCCCTCATTTTTTATGGGTGTCCCAATGGCTGGGCCTCCTCCACAATTTGTGCTGCAGTGACAGTGGCTCCTCTGGGTTTGGTTCCCCTGTGAATGGTTCTACTACATAATGAGTGACTGGCCCTCCTCTCTGAAGTGTGTGCCATTGAT
>NW_007009703.1:6907-9561 GCF_000164805.1 Carlito syrichta | reverse complement strand
GGTTTTGATCACATTTGTTGTTTACCTTCTGACCTACACTGTTTCTTGATTTTATTGGCCAGTCTCTGTGTAGCTATCAGTGCTCTTTAGGGAATCTTTCTTACGTGTCTTTCTTCACTTCTTCCGGCCTTGTGTCTCTTTCTCACCTGATAGTTGATATGTATATCTGTTTTCCCTCAGGCTCTTCTCTCTTTCTAACCCCCTATTGACCTCCCCTTCCTCCATTATTTTTCTCTTTTACATCCCCCTTTTTAAACTAGGGACCAAGACTACATACTGCTGAATGGACAGATTGTAAAGCAGAGGGAAATAGGTTCCAGTGTGCTCATATACCTGTTCGTGGATGCTAGAATCAGCATTCTGAACCACAGCTTCCCTCTCAATTAAGCCTCAAACCTGCAAAAAGTACAGATTGCAGCCTATGCTCCAAACTAAAAAGTGAACAAAGCCAGAAGACCCACATAAGGAAGAACAGGATATTGCAGAAGAGAAATAAAAGCAACCCCACCTTCCCTCAAAAATGGAATTAAAGAAGAGGAGGGAAAGGGGAAGAGAGAGAAAAATCTACACAAATGAAGAAAAACCAAAAGAAGAATATGGGTCTCTCCCACACCCCTGGGAGGACAGACACTGAGAAACTGACTTCGGAATGCAAACCATGAAGAGCCCCCAGAATGAAGGACCTCAATCTATAAATGTAGATATCAAGACAGTAATGTACAAATTAAAAAGAATTGAGGACACACAAGAAGAAACTAGGAAGGAGCTGATATCTGAGATAACAGTAATAAAGAATACTGTGAATGAAATGAATAGCAAACTGATAAGCATGGAAAGCAGAATTACCCAAGCAGAAGAAAGAATCTCAGAGCTTGAGGACCAAAATATAGAAATAACCCAAACTCTTGAAAACACAGAAAATAAGCTCAAAAACACAGAACAAAACCTTCAAGAGATGAGCGATTACCTCAAGAGGCCTACCTAAGAGTAATTGGACTACCTGAGGCAGAAAAAGAGACAGCGACCACACTGGAACAAACTTTCCATGAGATTATTCAAGAAAACTTCCCTTATCTAATCAGTGATGCAAAAATTCAAACACAAGAGATTCAGAGAACCCTGCAAGACAACAAATGAGAAGACCAACTCCTAGACACATAATAATTTGCCTAAACAAAGTAGGCATAAAAGAAAAAAATCCTAAAGGCAGAGAGAGAAAAAGACCAGATCACCTACCATGGAAGATCAATCAAAAAAGCAGCAGATTTATCTACAGAAACCCTACAGGCTAGGAGAGCTTGGAGCCCTATCTTCAAAGTCCTAAAATATAAACCATTTCAACCAAGAATAACCTACCCGGCCAAGCTAAGCTTCATCAGTGAGGGAGAATTAAAATATCTCCCAGATATCCAATCCCTAAGAACTTATGCTGCCACCAAACCATCCCTACATGAAACACTTAAGAAAGTACTAAACACAGAAAAAAAAGAAAAAAGAACAACATTCTTCACAAGAGTACAGGGAAAAGAATAAAATAGACATGAACCAACACCAAAACAAAAAGAAAGACCAAAAAAAAACCAAGTGGAAGAACAACAACTCTATGAACACTATGATAGGGATGAACTCTCACATTTCAATAATTAGCCTGAATGTGAATGGACTAAACGCACAACTGAAAAGACATAGAATGGCAAAATAGATAAAATATCACCAGGCAACAACATACTGCCTTCAAGAGACTCACCTTATTAGAAAGGACATACACAGACTCAAAGTAAGAGGATGGGAAACAAATTTTCAGGCAAATGGAACACAAAAGAAAGGAGGAGTCGTGATCCTAATTTCAGACAAAATACCATTTAAGCTATCAAAAATTTAAAAACATACAGAGGGCTACTACAAATGATAAAAGGTTCACTCAATCAACAGGAAATATCTATCCTAAACATATATGCACCCAACATAGGTGCACCAACTTTCATAAAGCAACTTCTAGGAAAATTAAGAAAGATATTGACTCTAACAACATCATAACTGGGGACTTTAATACCCCACTCACAACCCTAGACAGATCATCACGACAAAAAAATCAGCAAGGAGATATGGAACCTCAATGTGACTATGGACCAAATGGACTTAATTAATACCTACAGAACACTCCATCCAAAGACCACAGAATACACATTCTACTCATCACCGCATGGAACGTATTCTAAGATTGACCACATAATTGGACATAAATCAAGCATAAGCAAATTTAAAAGGTCTGAAATTCTACCATGCACCTTCTCAGACCACAGTGGAATAAAAATAAACATTGACACCAACAAGGTCCCCCCAAAACCCACAAAGACATGGACACTAAACAGCATGATGCTAAACAACTCCTGGGTCAATGATGAAATCAAAACAGAGATCAAAAGATACCTGGAAACAAATGAAAATGAAGAAATATCTTACCAAAATCTCTGGGACGCCTTGAAAGCTGTAGTAAGAGGGGAATTTATATCCCTACAAACACACATGAAGAAAATGGAAAGAACACAAATTAACAACCTAATAAGCCATCTAAGGAAGCTGGAAAAGCAAGACCACAAAAACCCTAATTTCAGCAGAAGAATCCAGATCACCAAAATAAAAACCCAAATCCA